>NW_026695390.1:0-423 GCF_029851405.1 Lichtheimia ornata
CAAAAGGCAATCATCATCATCCATTTGTGTAGCAACCTGTCAAGGACATGTTTGTGTGACCATCACGTGTCATTTCACTCAGCTCTTCATCTTTCCGTTAATGCAGCCGACACCATCCACTAGGAAAAAGCAACTCCATCACGCTTACAGCATAGGTAAAACATAAACGTGCCTGTATCTCCAAACTTTACAATGAAATGTGGGGTTTTTATTAGAGCAATGTGCTCGGCTTGGCTAACAGCACCTTGTGTGAAAGTTTCACGTTCAATGTCGCAACTAGCCCAAAAAATATTTTTTTGGTCGTCGTCGTCAAAGAGGGCGACCCCCAGATCCAGTTTGGCTGGTAGCGACATTGCGAAATCTGGGATTGGCAAGCTTGATCGTGAAACTTTCACACAAGGTGCAGTTGGCCAAGCCGAGCAC
>NW_026695390.1:523-132077 GCF_029851405.1 Lichtheimia ornata
CCTGTATCTCCAAACTTTACAATGAAACGTGTGGTTTTTAATAGAGCAATGGGCTCGGCTTGGCCAACAGCATCTTGTGTGAAAGTTTCACGTTCAATGTCGCAACTAGCCCAAAAAATATTTTTTTGGTCGTCGTCGTCAAAGAGGGCGACCCCCAGATCCAGTTTGGCTGGTAGCGACATTGCGAAATCTGGGATTGGCAAGCTTGATCGTGAAACTTTCACACAAGGTGCAGTTGGCCAAGCCGAGCACATTGTTCTATCAAAGACCCCACGTTTCATTGTAAAGTTCGGAGATACAGGCACCTTTACGTTTGTAAGCGTGATGCTATATGAGAAGTGGTCTTTGTTCATTGTCAAGTAGGTGGACCCTGGCAGAGCAAAAGATGCAGAAGGACCTCTTTGGGTAACTCAGCTAAAAAGTCAGGACTTCAGGGACAATGCATGAAAGGTACGCAACCCGCACTTTATGTCATACATTGGCAGCTAATAGCCACTTTTGTGCATTCCCAACTTTTGTGCATTCTATTGTAGGTGGACGATGCCCCTGCTCCAGACATTCATTTCCATGATTAAAGCAGGTTGATCTGAGCTGATTTGGTTGAGTTACGCTCACACAAGATTACATCGGTTGAGCTACATCGAGCGTGCTCTATGTCCAGAGTGATGTAATCTCTCTTTGACCACAGCTCAGTCAAATCAGCTCGGATCAACCTACTTTAATCATGGAAATGAATGTCTAGAGCAGGGGCATCGTTCCCATGCAGTGGATCTCGCAACAATGGTGATCGGATAAAAGTGGCCGTTAGCTAGCAATACATGCCTGTTCCTAGATGATCCATAAAGTAATTATGCATTGACCCTTTCATTCATGCAAACGTAGCTGTGTTACACAACACGACCCTCTGCATCTTTTGCTCTGCCAGGGTCCACCTACTTGACAATGAACAAAGACCACTCTTCATATAGGATCACGCTTACAAACATAAAGGTGCCTGTATCTCCAAACTTTACAATGAAACGTGGGGTTTTGAATAGAGCAATGGACTCGGCTTGGCCAAAAGCACCTTGTGTGAAAGTTTCGCGTTCAATGTCGCAAACAGCCCAAAAAATATTTTTTGGTCGTCGTCGTCGAAGAGGTCGACCCCCAGATCCAGTTTGGCTGGTAGCGACATTGCGAAATCTGGGATTGGCCACGATGGACTTCATAGTTTGACACAAGATCGCTTTCAACCCGCCGAGCAACATGGTTCTATCAAAGACCCCACGTTTCAATGTAAAGTTTAGAGATACAGGAACCTTCATGTTTTACATATGCTGCAAGCGTGATGCTATATGAAAAGAGTTCTTTGTTCATTGTATAGTATGACTACAATAGAGCCAAACATGCAGAGGGACGTGTTGTGTAACTTGAGTCAGTCAGCACAGGCGATGCATGATACTTGTGCACTATTTAGGAGTAGTTCATAATAACCCAGTCCTCCCAATCATCTTTGTTGCCCAACCCAATGAATGTGAACGATTGTCCTGCTCCAGCTCATCATTTCCATCATTGAACTTTCTTGATGCGATGGGATTTGACTGAAAAACGCTCAAACACAGAAACATAATCCAAAATCAGAAAATTTTATCTGGTTAGTTATACGTAAACTGCCACTTGATAGCCCATTCCTCCCATTCACCTTTGTTGCCCAAAACAATGGATGTAATCGATTGTCCTGCTCCAGCCCAGCATGCCCATCATTAACTTTCATGATTCGAGCTAACCTGGTAGTAAGGCTATGGCTGTTGTTGGATCATCATTATCATGTAAAGTGTAAAATGGCAGACACCCTTTTGCTATACATGAGGATCATCATTTCTTTTATTTACGTGTACCTATTGTCTATCGTGGGGGTGATGATGACGATGGGTGGATGGTGTGTATAGGGTAATTGATGAGTGGCCTCAGTGTAATAGCAGTAGGGGATTTAAACTTGGGGACAGCAGCTCCACGACTTGAGACAACGCTTCTCTTCTTTTTCTCCCCACCTTTCCTTATTCCATTCACGACATCTCGATCAAGGTAATGTATTATAAAAAAGTGCTCTTGTTGGCTGTGAGGTGTTAATGTAGTTCTGAACATGCATTGTCAGGGAGAGTGAGGGTGTCCAAATGCTGAGGAATGAGCGTGGTTGGTGGTTGGTGGTTGCCATGGCGATATTATTTCTTCCTTTTGCTCGTTGCTATTTCCGCTCTACGCTTGGTGTCAACAGGTACACTCAGAGTCCAATGTTGCAGCAGAACTTGTTTCATTGACGTGTTAGCTTGTATGGACGGCAAGGCTGATCTCAAAACGTTGGCTCACTTGTCTTCTTGTTTCGGAGCGACTACACGACACCATTGTTTTCGGTTCCAGTAACCCAAAAACGAAGGGTCTTTGTGTATATGGAAAAGGCAAGTGTAGTGAACAAGGACAATGAAAAAGGTGTTTATTGTGTATGTGTACTAATGATTAAATGAATAGGTTCTTGGTCAGGCAATGCAACTTTGGGCATCATCTCTCCTTGGGTTCGACTCCCAGCCTGTACCTTTTGGGTATCACCAGTGCAGAATGATACATGCTCTTCTCGTTGTTCTTTGAGGATTGGGAATATGGAGAACATTCTTTAGAGAGGATGAGGACAACTATTGGTCGCCGCAACTACAAAAGTGAATGTTGACAGGATCGAACTAGGCTTGTGTGAATCGCGAAGTGCTTTCTCAAAAGACATCGGGCAGGCGAAGTTCGTGGCTCATTATTACTCAGAATAAAGCATCGTGGCTACTTTACATCAAAAAGAATGGTTACATCGGGTTGGGGATAGCCGCATGATTTTGCTGCATAATCAGTGGGTGGACACAATTTTGCCTCGGAGCAGTCATCTGACGTCGATGATGTGGGACAAACCTAGCCGATCTCCGTCCGCTTTTGTTTCTAAACATGGAAATGATATCTAGATGATAGATAGCCCAAATCATACAAGATTGCTTCACAGCGTTGCCATCACCATCATGATCAAAATTACGTGTATGCCGGTTGTGAAATATCACTCATGCTTATAGTAGTTTGTCATCAAATACCTTACCGATTATCATAGACATTTTCGCTTCGCAACTCTCATCTAATAATTTGTGATTATCATTGTTACGCTTTGTAATTCTGGAAGCGGCAGATGGAGATGACCGATATGGAAACGACATCTACTGGATGCTTTGATCTAATCTTTGCAAATATAAGGAGAAGGCAATCATCCAATCTTGAAACTTGCATCCATTTTCTACACCACAAATCATACGCACAACCACCATAATGTCCCCTCCTCGCGATTTTGCTTCTGCTGATGCAACAGCTACCGATGATGTGAACCGCCCTCGTGTTCCTATTGCCTCACCTTATACACCTCGTTATCAAGATCCAATGTCCAATATCTCTAATTTCAAGATTATCGAGACTACCTTGCGAGGTATGCTTATGCTTCCCTTTTCTCATATGGACGTATGCTAATTGAACAATATAGAGGGTGAACAATTTGCCAATGCCTTCTTTGACACAAAAACCAAGGTTGAGATTGCCAAGGCACTTGATAACCTTGGAGCCGATTATATCGAATTGACCTCGCCAGCTGCTTCGGAACAATCACGTAACGACTGTACAGTTATTGCTGGTCTTGGTTTGAAGGCCAAGGTGCTTACCCATGTGCGTTGCCACCTTGATGATGTTAAACTTGCTATTGATACTGGCGTTGATGGTGTCAATGTTGTCATGGGCACATCAAGTTATTTGCGTGAATTTTCTCATGGCAAAAGCATGGAATACATTACCAAGAAGGCCATTGAAGTCATTGACTATGTCAAAAGCAAAGGCTTGGAGGTTCGCTTTTCTACCGAGGACTCTTTCCGTTCTGATCTTGTCGACTTGCTTGCCATCTACCGTGCCGTTGACAAAGCAGGTGTTCATCGCGTTGGTATTGCCGATACCGTTGGCTGTGCAAATCCTCGCCAAGTCTATGAGTTTGTGCGTACACTACGTAGCGTGGTGAATTGCGATATCGAATGTCATTTCCACAATGATACTGGCTGTGCTATTGCAAATGCTTATACTGGTAAGGATATATCACTTCTCTCAATTTGCATCTTGTGTACTTAAATTTTTGATAACAATAGCTCTTGAAGCTGGTGCCACTCATATCGATACCACAGTTCTTGGCATTGGAGAACGTAATGGTATCACACCTCTTGGTGGCTTACTCGCAAGAATGTATACAGCAGACCGCGCCTATGTCATGGACAAGTACACTTTGCCCGATATTCGACACGTCGAGAACATTGTTGCCGAAGCTGTTCAGGTCACTGTGCCTTTTGACAACTACATTACTGGTTTTTGTGCATTTACGCACAAAGCTGGTATCCATGCCAAAGCTATTTTGAACAACCCATCCACATATGAAATCTTGAAACCCGAGGATTTCGGTGTGTCTCGCTATGTTAGCATAGGTCATCGTCTCACTGGTTGGAATGCTGTGATGAACCGAATTGAGCAACTTCAACTTAGTAATATGAATGACGATGATGCCAAGGCCATCACACAGAAGATCAAGCAGCTTGCAGATATCCGACCTTTAGGTCTTGATAATGTTGATGTTCTCATTCGGCAATACCATACTGGCAAACAAACTTCTGAACACATCAAAGTGCTGAATAGCATCGAATCACCGGATCAGCTCACAACCACTGGCAACCGCTAAACCCGAAATTATGATTCCCTCTTCCCCACACCCATTCTCATGATCATGTTTGTGTATGCATTTCCTTCATCCATCTTTTAGCAACCTAAATCCTTTACCATCCCAACATGTATTCGCACATTTTTTTGCATTGTTTGCACATCAAAAGTATATAAAACTATCTCTTGTACAAAAACTAGTAAATACAATAGCCTTGTTTCTTAAAACAAACCAACGACCTTGCCATCTTCATCCAAATCAACATCAAAGAAGCATGGGCGAGTAGGAAGACCAGGCATTGTTTGCATTGAGCCAACAAGTGGATACAAGAAACCAGCACCAACAGAGGCCCTAAGCAATGACCATATGTTATTACGCTGTCTTTTTGCGTGCTTGTATAAATTTACCTGATGTCGCGAATAGGGACTGTAAATCCAGTAGGAACACCCTTGAGAGCGGGATCATGGCTAAAGCTGTATTGGGTCTTGGCCATACAGATTGGCAAGGAACCAAAACCTTGCTGGGTATAGGTCTCAATTTGCTTCTTGGCAGCATCGCTCAATTCAATGCCATCAGCACCATAGATTTCTTTGCAAATGATTTCAATCTTCTTCTCGATAGGCAAATCCAAATCATAAAGGAACTTGAACTTCTTGTCCTTTTCGCAAGCATTGATGACTGATTTTCCAAGGTCCACAGCACCCAAACCGCCACGGGCCCAATGATCACAAGCAACAGCGTCGTCAGCACCAGCGCTCAGGGACAACTTTCGGATCAACTCCATTTCAGCATCAGTATCCGATCTAATAATCGAGTGTGAGTTACATGCATCCAATTACCAACAAAGCCACTTACGTGAATCGATTGATAGCAACAATGACCGAAATGCCGAATTTCTTTGCATTTTCAATGTGCTTGACAAGGTTGCTGCATCCCTTTTCAAGGAATTCGAGATTCTCTTCGGTATAAGCATCAGGAAGAGGCTTGCCAGCCACGACTTCAGGAGCACCACCATGCATCTTGAGGGCACGAACGGTAGCAACAATGACAACAGCATCAGGCACAAGACCAGAGACACGACACTTGATATCAAAGAACTTCTCCATACCCATATCGGCACCAAAACCAGCTTCGGTAATAACGTAGCCAGGCTCCATACCCTCTTCTGTACCAGCAAGCTTGAGGGCCACCTTATCAGCAAGAATAGAGGAGTTGCCATGAGCAATATTGGCAAATGGACCAGCATGAACCAACACGGGTGTGCCTTCGATCGTTTGCATAAGGTTTGGCTTGATAGCATCCTTCATAAGCACTGTCAATGCACCACCAATGCCAATATCATCAGCCGTCACGGGCTGTCCACTCTTTGAGCTTGCCACCACCATGTTGCCAAGACGTTGACGCATATCCTTCAAATCGGTTGCAAGGGCAAGTACAGCCATGACTTCACTTGCCACAGAGATATCAAATCCGGTAACACGCTCTTGGCCCTTTTCGGTAGGGTTCTGGCCGACAGTGATTTTGCGCAAGAAACGATCATTGATATCCATAACACGTTGCCAGGTAATGGTATCGGGATCAATATCAAGACGTGCAAAACGATGGATCTCCTCTTCAGTCAAGTCTTCAGGGTTGGTCTTGTTGATGCCCAATTTCTATTCAAATCATGTTGTAAATAACCACATCCAATAGCATTGAAGAATAAAAATACATACCTCAAGGCGTTTAAGCATGACAGGGGCAAATTTGCGCACACCCTTCTTTGCAGGGCAAAGACGATTGAACAAGGCCTTTAAAAAAGTAAATGAGCTTCACATGTCATCACCAATTGTAATCCTTATACTCTACCTTGTCCGTTTGTGTGTTTTCGTGGAACATGCGAGCATCAATTGCGGCAGCTGTAATACATCATCCATCAATGATCGGCGTCTTTTTTGTGGATAATAATGACTTACCCAAAAGGTTGTTGGCAGCAGTGACAGCATGAATATCGCCAGTCAAATGCAAATTGAATTCATCCATGGGAATCACTTGCGAGTAACCACCACCAGCAGCACCACCCTTGATACCAAATGTAGGACCTTGCGATGGTTGACGCACACAAGCAAATGCAACCTTGTTCAAATGAGCACCGAGAGCTTGCACAAGACCAATGGTGGTAGTAGACTTTCCTTCACCGAGAGGAGTGGGGGTAATACTAAATGTCAAAAGAAGCATTCAGTATTTGAGCAGATCCCTTGTACCTCATTCAATATTTACCCTGTGACAACAATGTAACGACCATCCTTGCGATGACCAAGTCGTTCCAAAACGTTCAAGTTGACCTTGGCCTTGGTGTTTCCATAGAGCTCGTACTTTTGGAAAGATAAACTTATCAATACGCATTCAAACCATGATGATCATAGTGCCTAACTTACCTCACTAGCACTCATTCCCAATTCCTTGCAAAGAATTTCAATATCCTTAGGAGTTTGCTCGCGAGCGATTTCGATATCACTGGGGACGGGAGTCTTGAGATCAAGAGGGAGAGGAGAAATGTTGCGGGAGCGGCTCAAATCAAACCAACGCTTAGCACTGGTAAAAGTGTTCTCCATAAGCATAGCCACAGTCATTGGACCTACACCTCCAGGCACAGGAGTGATGGCATGTGCAACTTCGGCAGCCTTGGCATACTCGACATCACCAACCCAACGCATACCGGACTTTTTGGTAGAGTCTAAACATCATCCCACATCAGGATCCTGCTCTTTGATGCTTTTCTACTAATAAGATCTTACCAGGGACACCGTTAGTGCCAACATCAATGACAACAGCACCAGGCTTGATCCATTCGCCTTTAACAAATTCAGTCTTGCCAATAGCGACCACAAGGATATCGGCTTCCTTGACCTATACAAGATGTTAGATTCCATCAATCCCATACATGAAGCATGTCCATATCTACGTACGATGCTTTCGATATTCTCGGTCTTGGAGTGGCAAAGGGTGACAGTTGCATTTTCACCGGTAAGCAATGTGGCCACAGGAGCACCCTGAGAATTACAATGATTAGATACTCATTATCTTGCCAAATGTTCGATGTTACATACCACAATGTCACTACGACCAAGCACCACGGCACGTTTGCCATTCATATCAATACCTAGCAAAAAGCGAGAACCACTTGTCAATCCATGTAAACAACGAGGACGAAAGTATGATCACTTACCAGTGGAGCGAAGGAGTGTAAGGATGCCTTTGGGAGTGCAAGGAAGAAACAAGGGTTCAGCGGTCTTTTTGGCCATATTGCCGACATTGACAGCGTGAAAACTGTGGGGTAAAGAAGATCCGATATCAATAATCCGACAAGCTCATCTTTGACAACCAACATTACCCATCCACATCCTTTTGATAATCGATAGCCTCCACTACTGCAGCCTCATCAATGTGGGAAGGAAGACTAAAAGATCATATCAGCGTCCATGTACAAAGATCCTTTTGTAGAGCGTATACTTACGGCATTTGAACAAGGATGCCATGGATACGGTAATCATCGTTGAGCTCTTTGACTTTTTGGAGTAATTCAGATTGAGAAACGCTCTCGGGAAGCTTTTGCAAACTGAACTCGATGCCAGCCTACATACAAGAACACGAAACTCGAGTGAGTGATAACGTTGTGCAACACGTTCAAGAACAACAACTCTCACTGACCTCTTTGGCTGCACGCTCCTTCATGCGAATGTACAAGGACGAGTCGTCTCGGTTACCAACTTGGACAATGGCAAGGTGAGGGTTGAAGTGAGGATACTGAGCTTTGGTGTTTGCAATGTTCTCCTTGACCTTGGCACGCACAGATCTAGAGAACGGGACATGCAAGGTTAGTCGATTGAATTTCCGATGCCATGAGGCATGACACTTACTGTGCAATGGCTTTGCCGTCAATAATGGAAGCAGGCATGGTAGTCAATGGACGTGGAAAAGAGAAACGAGGTGCTACAAGAGGTCTGTGCCGTACAAGGAGCGTGGAAACTCTGTGCAGGGCACCGAAAGGCATATGTTTATATCTTAGATCGCGTCGGGAGATGCTTGTCCTTTTGAGTCACGTCAAAAAAGTCTCAAACAAAAAAAGAAGCCATGGTTAGCGGAGGATTAGATGCAGGAATAGAACAACCATACCCCGTTGCTTAATTTGTATGGATCATTTCCAATGCTTCTTGTATTCATGATGATGTTCCTTATATAAAATGACATTCTGGCAGCTTGCTTGAGCGGGGTGACAACGCATCAATGACATCTCAACATCTATCTTCAATCTCTTACCACCTATCGCACGTAGCTTGATATCGTGGATGAGATGGCTTATTCATCCCATATACACATATACATTGTTATAAACACCTCCTTGATTTAGTGATGATATTGAACAATGAACAAGCAGCGCTTCGATTAGACTACCTACGTTTGTGTAACACCATCATCCCTTTCCGACAAATTCTTATCTGTTGCTGACTCAAAACATCAGGAATACGGCCCTATGATGTCCTGTACTATGCCCCTGTTAATGACCATGGCAACATTTTATTTTGTCAAAATAAGATTGTTATAGTTGGGATACATATCTCTGTTGGCTCTATTAAATAGATGAAAGACCGGAAAAAGTCATTGAATCGGGGGGGGGTGTTCCATATGGGGAGATGCTGACAGAGGAAAATGACAAAGGCGGTTCATTGTTCATGATGGGAAGCAGCTGCGAGAGCTACCTACCTATCACAAAGTATCCATCAAGGAACACTGCCAAATGTCATCAGGCAGTAATGAGCACATCAGTGATAAAGCAATCAAGTGCAGGGCTCCTACTAGTACATTGATGAAAAGAAAATTCATTTTGGGAGTCATAAAGATGCCAATGATGATTATATGAACACAAGTAGAAAGGGCGTATGATAGTGTTGGTGACAGTAGCCTTGTTTATATGTGAGTGAGTGTGCTAATTGTTGTCATGATGGTCAAGCATCTTGGAGTACGGAGTCTAAGTGATGGAAATCAACACCTGATAAATCCACATGCCACCTGAAAGGTGAATTTTCGTAGGTGACATAAGTAAGCCCTATCGTCTCTTCTGATTGCGTGACAACATCCCATTGGAAATGGTTTTCAAACCTGCTTGCAACCTGTCAAGCGTGGTTCTAATTGCAACCACGTGTGCATTGCTCGCTGATTGTCACTTGTAGGTTTTGTTGTTCTTCTAATAATGGTTGAAGATGATTGACAACACCTTCTCTAGGAGTATTTTGTGTATATAAGACCATGACCTTGAGTGGACTTTTTCTCTTTACACAGGAACCTCCATCATCATACATACATTCGATGATTCTTAACGCACGTGGAGTTTTCTAATGGTGCTTGAGGTATGTATGGTAGATTGATGTGTGTGTAGCAGAAGACATGATAAGAGTAAATGATACTCGGTGAGGGTTGTTTATGTTGAAGAAGAACAAGGAGACTAAGATTGAATAGTAACCTAGGATGTAACCATAATAAACGAGCCGAGTCTGGATGATGGATACACGTGATTATCCTTGGACATGGTAGTGCTGACATCTTTGGCATACCTTTTTTTTGGCGGCGGCTACGGTGACAACACGCAAGAACTGTTGTCCTGGTCGCCACTCTCGCACCAGCCCCTAAACTTTGCCAAGGTCCCCTTATCTGTGGTCAAGCTTGTCTCAAAGCTGCCACATTAGGCTCATGGTAGACCCATGGGCAGGGCTTTACAGCCCGTCATATACATGTAAGTCGATTACTTTCATTATGATCGTGGATCGTTTTCCTAACAACCCATTTCTGTTGCATCATCCTGATCTTGATAACTTTCCTCCTTGCGGCTGCTCTTAACATTTCATTGATGATACCTGATTTGTGCCTTACCCTTTATTACATCATTTTATATACACTACAATACATTATAAAGATGTACTTCAATTGCTCATATGGATGGCTACTTGGCAAAGAAAAGAGTGGGGTCGTGCGTTTCTGTGACACGTTGAGAGTAATGCAAGATAAGATTTGATCTAATTACATCGTTTTTTTATTGCTTTGTAATGAAACGATCCCAAAACTATAGTAGGTATCATATCTACTAGGGCAATAAGCTCCTGAATCCATTACACGGATTGCTGATCCATGCTCGCTTGAGAGGTCCAATACATTGCTGCGGCTGACCATTGCGGAGCACCAATCAAAATGGCCTAAATCTCTGCACACAAACGCGTGAGTACATTTATCCACCGCTTTCTCCTCTTTTCTTGCTTTCTTTGTTTCTCCTATCACCCTACTACTTCTACTATTGAAGCATGTATCACAATCACCAAGCCATAGTTAATCTCTTTGGAGGAAACGGTCCTCTTTGTCTCTCATTCGAACCACACGATGATCACACTGTTTCCGATTTGAAGCGTCGACTTGCTTCCATGACCCATATTGATACGACCGATCAACGCATAAGCACTCTTGGTGGTCGACCTCTCTCAGATGACGATTTGCTATTCAATGATCCTCAAGGCCCTGTTACGTTCAACCTTTCCTTGCGTCTCTTGGGTGGAAAGGGTGGTTTTGGATCTATGCTTCGTGCTCAAGGTGGCCGCATGAACGCTCAAAAGACAACCAACTTTGAAGCATGCCGTGATCTTCAAGGAAGACGTATTCGTACCGTTAATGAAGAGCGCAGGTAAAGTAAACCTAATGTATTTGTTTTCATTGTCCCTTGCAACTGATGATGGGTCTTTTATTAGACTTCAAGATGCATTGGCAGCTCAACCAGAGATTGAACGTGCGAGACAAGAAGCAATCAAAAAGAAGATTGAAGATGGCCTCAAGGAACGTGAACCAAAGAAGTTTCGATTCGATGATACGCAGTTTTTGGAGGATCGTGAACAAGCAATGGAAGGTGTTAAGAGTGCAGTCAGCAGCATCTTGAAGAAGCAAACCAAGAAACCTAAACAACAGGTCGTTGCTATGTCACTTCTCTTTGACGATGAAATGGATGACGATGATGACGAAGACGACGAAGAAGATGATGACGAACAACCCAATGACGCTGAAGGTGACTCTGAATCGCAGCAACAACAAGACACCCAAAAGTCATCCTCAGAGAAGGAGTCAACAAAAGATAAAGGAAAAGGCAAAATGTCCACGACCTCATCCAAAGGAAAGCAATCAGCATCATCTTCCGGCAACGATGACAATGAAGAGGATGACAATGAAAACAACAACAACAACAAAAACCTTCTTTCTGATTTCATGGAAGCCAACTATGACGAAGAATACGACAGCGAAGAAGATGAGGATTTTGAAGAGAACGATGAAGATGAGGGATCAAGCTCGGATGAAGACTTGGAAGAGGAGGATTTTGAAGCCGAAGAGGAGGAGGATGAACCAACCGACACAGCAGCAGCAACCAAGGCCTCATCATCAGGATCATCCAAGGAGGACAAAGGAAAAGGAAAGGTGACTCGAAAGCGCAAAGAAAGAGACGAGTAGATCCCATTGTATATATACATATATCTTTACGTCTGTCATTACATTACAAATATCCCCATTGAAATCATTTTGATAAAGGCGTAGTAGTAATAACAAGTTGGCTTTGTATAACAATTTATGGATTAAGGAGACGGCGAGGAATAGCTGCACAACCGGAATGGAATCCTCCAAAACCAATCGCGAATACAAACATGTCTTGTAACTTTTCCACAATCTCTGGGGAAGTTTCCCTTTGTTCATCATCTTCGTATCCGCGTCCCAATGCCCCTGAGCTATATAATCCCCATGTGAGAAGCCTTCCTTCAGTGGTTAACGCACCATAATGAAAGCTACTTTTTATCCTCATTAATAACCTTGTGCATCATTTTCATTGTTCCCTTCTCTTACTTTCCAAATGTCACTTTTTGAATATCGTGGCCAGCTGTGTCCAATATTTGTGGTTCATCATCAGCCTCACTATTCTCATGACCCAACAATGCTTTCCCTTGACTGCATATGGCAAATTGCTGTGCCTGAGCTGACAGTATTGCTCGTCGGTAATCAAACGATGTTCCATCTCCGGGATGTTGCAAGAAATGAGAAAATCGTTTCAGCTCAGTAACATCGCAACGAGCTGAATCATTGTTTTGTGAATGTAATGACGCAAAGTGCAGCTTGAATACTTGGCCTGTTCTTGTTAATGCAATCGATGCATCATCTAAGCCAGCGACCTTGATGAATTGATCATTCTTGTGGATAGGCTCACTCGTCACAATCATGGATTTTGGTGATACAGGAAATGGAATGAGGAATACTTGTCCTGTAGCTGTAAGAGCTGTGGAATAATTCCAATGGGCTGTGATATGGGTAATTGCACCGGTAGCTTTGATGATATGCACCTCTTGTGGTTTCCAACTATTAGCCCAATGCCATAAACGGCCTTGATGATCAAGTGCTACAGCATGCAACTTGCCACTAGCAATGACTTTGATGCGTACTTGGGTTGGAAATCTAACGCACATGGGCTGTCGTACCAAATCTTGTTGAGGAGGGATGATGAGCGGATGTCGGGGTTGCATCTAAACAATGACATTGCTTGTGGTCAATGCGGGTCATTCTTTATACCCCGTGGTGATCATCCCCTTATATAAGAACGTACCCAGCCCCACATCCACACTTGCCCTCGTCGATCCAATGCATGAAACGACCAACCTCCAGCAACAATATCAACGATCCCTTTGCTTCGGAGACCACGTAACTCTCGAGGAATGGTGATTTGTCTCAAAAACCTATGATGACACACACGCTCAGCAATCCGAGTAGATGGTAATCCAAAAGTAGAACCACCCGTAAGTACTTACGCATCGCGTCCTGCATTCTCTTGGTCACCAAAGCCAAGTCGTTTATCACTATTTTCTCCCCATGTATATATCCGTTGTCCTTGATCCAATTCGATGTATAATTGCTTCCACGTATACCGCTTTGTGTTCAAAGGTAACAATAAACCAAAATCCGAAATGACTCGTCCCTTCCATACTCGGTCGTCATTGCATAAAATGTAGAATAGATGGCATGTACTTGATAAGATAGCGAGATTTGATACATCAAGACACGGTAAAGTTTGTTCAAGAAGTACATCCAAGGGAAGATTATAAAGCATTGTTGTTGACTAAAGGGAAAGAAGAGCAGTGAGAGAGAAATAGACGTTGTGTTGAATGTGGATACGATTATGCGTGAGATGACCCTGCCGTTTTCTCATGACCCCGATTTAGCCAGGCTCTCCACCATATCGCTTCACTCAAAGTCCCTGGTTTCCATTTTGCTTTCTTCCCATCCTCTACTCACAGTTGTACTGCTCGTCACACATGACGAGATTTCGACCTGGTATGGAAATACCACTATATCCCATTGTTCCGCATGAAGCAGGTTTTGCTATTCGTGCGTGTTTTTTGTTACTATCACCCACTGTGATGATCACTTCAATCATGCCATATCCATTGACATCCAAATACGTGCGTGTGGATTGAGTTAAAAAGTCCTAGAAGAAGGAAGAATGGTTTTGGTTTTGCATTAAAGTACACATAAGCGTGGGAGTGGGAAAACAATGTGAACAATATGTACAGGGGATATCATAATTGAAGGGAGGAGGATTTTGCTGATGAAGAAACGTTAAGCATCATGTACTTCAAGCGAAGGTAAAGCGTCGAATTTGGCTTGCAAATCGATTAACCTTGGTGCTAGGTCGGATTGAAGTAAGGATTGTATGGCGGGATCCATAGTTTGTTGTTGCAATTGCATAAATGTAATTGCGCATAGATCGATCGCCTCTCGAGCGGTAACACAATCCCCAGCATAATACGATGAGCCTCGTGAATCCTCAGCATACTTGATCTAGTGAATCAAACCGAGTTAATTCATTGAAATCGGTAAAATAGTATACCCTTTTTACCTCGTCCAATGCAAGATCAAGCAAGCTCTTAAGTTGCCGCATGTCCCTTTCACATGTTTCTTGCTCTTCAGTGTCAAACGAGGAGCATGATGAAGATGTGGATGTGTTTGAGCCACGTCGTCGAAACAAAGATGGGATAAGCCGTGTACGTGTGTTGCTACCATGCTTGTGCTTCTTTGTGCAGCATTCAGTATCACTCCATGCATCCTCAACAGCCGTGCTAATGGAACAGCAGCTGCTAGCGTGTGATGGCCTGCGATCATATCGGGGATTGGATGCTTCGTCATCAGTGGCGGATCGCGTGAACAAGTTTGCCCATTTGGATTTCGACATGTTTGCTTGTTGTGGTGATGATAATGGATATGGAATAAAGAGGTGGCGATTGTTTATTCCCGTCTTTATATTGTTTTCGGCAATGCATATGATTTGTGAATAAGTAGGGAGGGAGATGCGAGGAGAACAAGCTTATTTGGAAAGACAAGAGTGATCAAGGGGTACCACTTGTTGGCTATATCATTTAATCTGTGGATGGCTATAGGAAACAAACATCAGGGATAGGTTATACTTGTATCACACATTGCCTCGTCCTCATCATCATATGAATCAATCACCCTTGCCGCTCTCCCTACAAATCCACTCATCCTGTTGGTGGCTATATTTCTTCTTCATGTGTTTTCTCACTCGAAATGGTACTCTCCTTGAATTAAATTGGGTGGCGAAAAGTTGGATAGTATCTTCAAAAGATAATCAAAATGGCATAATCTTGCGAAGCGAATGTCATTCATTTGACGCCATCGAGCCGATCATTTGTTCCTCAATGACAATGCAGTAATTGGTGGCTGGTTGTATTCATATGAATCCACTTAAGTTCGTTTCAGAACTTGATGCACGTTCTTTCTCCTAGCTCTTCCCCAATAAGGCTCGGCTTGTACCGCTATCAACCCCTGATATTATCCCTGAATATCATAATCACTTTTGATCCATTGCCGCCTTGGGACATACCCATGCCGATCACACTCTTTGTCTCACTTCATCCCACGGAGCACATCCTCGAGATTTCTCATTTTGTGACTAAACACAATCCATCGAAAACAAGCAATTGATACCATGTGCGTGTGTATATGTATATATGTAAAATTTGAATTGGCGATGAAAGATGTCAAACAATGATCACAATTATCTCGATACGGCTGCTCGGTAGCAAATGATACAGTAGATGCTTGAACAAATCTATCACAAGGCATTAGTATCCTACAGCAACTAAAATCATCAAGGTCCAAACGACTTACTGTAATGATAGAAATACAGAGTTCCTTTTATGATTGCTTGCATTCAGGAGCGTTTTGTCCCTTGGCAGTAGGCTACAAAAGAAAACGCATGAGACTGCATTGTCAACAAGTTGTCCCATGTCTCAAAACGCAACACGTACCGCAGCATCATCATCGTCGTCTTCGCTATCTTCGTCTAAGTCCTCCTCTTCATCTTCATCTTCTTCATCGTAAAAGTCATCCTATGTAAAACAAAGATACCCATCAGCCATCTTATTTTGATATCCAAAAGTGGCATGTTGTGCTTACCTCAAAGTCATCATCGCCTTCGAAATCCTCATATTCCAATGCCTTTCCGGTAAAGTAGTCTACAGCATGAGGGATAATCTTGTCCTTGAATTCCTCGCCTGAAAATAGAAAGAACGTGAATATGATGCTATTCCTTGGATCCCCAAAAAGAGCTATAATACATACCCATTTCATAGTCTGCTTCAAGCTTAGCATCCAATCCTTCGGCTTCCTCCTCATCCAATTCTTCGCTTTCACCGGGGAAAACAGGTGGGCTGAAGAAGGCAAAGAATGTATCGGCAGGAACAGTACGCTTGACAACGCGAGTCTTGTTGGTGCCTGCAATCGATAAAAATAGGAGATGGTTCGTCATTGATCAATATCCCTTGCTCCCCTCATTTTCATCCCGCGAGATGACTCTATCTCTCCCATGACACTTACCCTTGTGGCGCTGCTTTTTGGTTTCAACAGTGACGGTGAGATCCTTGCCCTCCTTCCAGTTAATCTTGGATCCTTCGGCATGATCATAAACAAAGTCGCCACCTTGAGCATGGTCTTGGTAGTAGTAAGTCTTGCTCAACACCTTATCGGTAAAGTAGTCGTTTTCAGCAAATTCAAATTCGAGCTTGAAACCAGGCTTATCCATGTATGACATGCGGATATCCACCAAATGTCGCAATGCCTCCTCGTCAGCATCGGTGATACTCTCGCCAATTTGAGGATGGTTCTTGAGTGCTGTCAACCAGAATTCAGGAATGCCCTTAGCCTTGTTGTCATCCTCTTCTTCCTCAATGTCAGCTGCCTTCTTTGCATCTTGCTCCTTTTTGTCGCCTTGCTCTTCCTCATCAGCATCCACCTTTTCACCAAGAGCAACTTCCTCATCCGTGGGTTCATATTCACCAGCGACGACTTGAGCGCGTTTCTTGTACAAGGGCTTGTATAATTCAAGATACTTCTTTTCCAAAGCGAGAACTTCCTCTTGGAACTTGCCCTCGAGTTCGGCGTGTTGTGATTGCAAGTATTTGAGACCATTGATGCGACGCTTCACGGATTCAGGCAACGATTCGATATAACCGGATGGACGGCCAACAAGTGTACCCAACTTGCCTTGGAGCATGCTGATCAAAGCGGGGTTGCCAGTGAAAGCTCCACTGAGAGCACCAGCGGCACCTGCACACATAACACGGGGGTTGCGGGATTAAAGTTTCAGTCAGCATATCCCGCTTTCCCAAACGCTGCTGCTATTGAACCAAACCCACTCACCGGTTGTCGTGTTGTTGGATTCCATATTGTCTTCAGCGATACTAGAGATATTGGGGCGATAGGTTGAAGTGATAGGTGCTGGGTTGATGGGTGTGTTTTGTGGTGTAGGTGCAGTCTGTTCGGGTTTCTTGATATCCAGATTGGAAGCTACAGTTGCCAATGCAATGCCATGAATAGGTGTCATGCAGCACAATGAGTCGATGCAGCCATACGATCTTACCTGATTGCTGATCCATAAGAGAAGGAGAAGGACAAGCACAATAAAGAAAAGAATTCGAGGTGAGCTGGGGTTGTGAAAGATGCGTCGGGGCAAAAGAAAGACCAGTGACTTACTTCCCCAAAATCGACAAAGAAGTCTATCGTGCCTTGTCAAGCGATAAAATAGCAAAGATAGAAAGAGAAAAATAATAAACACGTCCTCGTTTTACTAGCTATCAAAATTCTCACCTTGTATCAACACGTCATCTCCATGTCAACCCTCTTTATCTCATCCGTGTATCGTCCTTGTCGACTAGCGCTATCCAATATTTGGGGAGTTTACCCCAAATCGACTCATGCCACTTGTCTACGCGACATCCCTTTAAGGATATTATGGTTGCATCTTGACATTTTTATCCATCGCCTAGGCATTACAATGAAAGACGATGCAACCATTTTTGCTTATGGATCGATCCTTCATCCTCGAAAAGATTAGCAACTCTAAAGCCGATAAGAGGACTACTATGGAGACTTGTGCAACCTTGGCAGATACATCTCACTTGGCGATGGCGGGGTAATTGACCCAACAAAAAAAAATCAACGACCTTCCTTCAAGAATCATCCTCATTGAAATCTCCTTTGCTCTTTCTCCTTCCCCAGCCACTTTATCCCATCATAAACCACGTTATTGGGGATGCTGATGATTATGCCACGTATGCTAGTACGTTAAACATCGATCCATATCGCTATTACCTTACATGCCAAAGTACCATTATTTATCTCCCAACGCTTGATCGGCATAAACTACGTGATCGGAGCCGGTTGTTCTAGGCCGATGGTAAATGCTCAAAGCAACCAAAACGTGGGTGTGTACGTGTGTGCCACTTGTTCAACCATAGCAACATGTATGCATTTTCGATGCCTTGTAGTATGTGAATTATCTCACACTTGGAAAAATACTTCTATTATCGCAGGGGTTGGTCATGCTTACGGCCGACATTTTGCCAATCAAACTCTTTCTGGGAAAAGACCATTTGGTCTTCTCTGCCATTGCTATCTCCATGTTGTATTACAAGAATTGGATAGGTCTCTGTGCTTTTGCTTTCCCTTTTTTTCTTTGAGATTCTGCACCTTTGTTTACATGAGGGGTTTTTAATCAGCGTCATTTTCTCGCACTCCTTGACGAAAAAGCAAAGGATAACAAGTATCAAGCTATCATATCCACACACATGGAAATGGTACCATGCATGCAAGTAAGAAAGAAAATCGCGTGCTCGATCGATTGCGATCTGAGACAATCCAGTTTTAGACATCAGCACCCAAGCCGCAGTAATAGAAAGCTGCCATCCTCTTTAATACACGCTGGGATCCATTATTCGCTGCTTGGCAATGGAGTGACGGGTTGTCTCGGATGTTTACAAAGTTTAAATCTGTTGCTCATGTGGGATGGCATTCATTGGGTGGCAAATACAAAGACTCCTTTTGTGAACTCAAGGGGATCCATAAAGGGGATATGGCAGCAAATGACCATGGTACAGCAGCAGCAGCTGAGTGTGTGTGTGCACGCTTGTGTGTGAATGAGCACAAGGGGACAACAGGTTCACAAGATGTAGTAGCAGTAGTAGTAGCGTAGCGTAGTACCCAAGAGGTGTGTGGATAAAGTAGTCATGGGAAGAGGATCATGCGTTGAAGTTGTCGAAAAAAAGAGAAAACCGGAATGTGATATCCAAATTGTGCATATTGAGCGGGAATCTGCACTTGCTTATGCAGAGGGAAACGAGAGCAAGAGGTCAAGTGAGCAGCCAATGGTTGCATACCGTTTCAGCGCCAGGTTTCCCACACGCACTGCCACAGGCTTCCCTTCCCTCACTCTTTTTTGGTTTTAGTGCCGTTTTGTCAATCCAAGAAGAAATATAAATAGACCCGCTTTTTTCTTTCTCCACCTATCTCTTCACTCAACAACAACAACATGCCTACCAAATCTATCTATGATACCAAGCAACAAATGAACGATTACTTTTTCCACAATCCATCGGTGTGGCCTCTCGATTCTATACAAGAAGCCCATCTATTAATGTCGCAATCATACGCAACCATTTCACCACCACTATCACCACCACCAGCAGCGACCACTGATTTCGAGGAAGGTGCTAAACCATCACCTACACCTTCATCCTCAGCGTCTTCAGCTTCTTCATCAAGTACGGGGTACACTATCGCTGCTGCCACCATCATGTGCACTTCACGAAAACAACGCAAGGAGGTGATCCGCTGCAAGACATGCAATCGACGTTTTCATTCCAAAGGCAACCTTGCCAATCATCATCAACTTTACCAGCATTAGCTCTTTTCCCACTTTTTTTACCCTGCATTTACCCCACTCATATCCCATCCACATCCTTGGCATCGTGTATATAATATATTATACCCGCATTCTTTCACCAAAGTTATATGAATTTTGTCTCATCTGATGTGAGCAACGTTAATAAATCCCGCATTAGCTGACTGGCCAAGCTTGATTTGTTTGTGTGGGTTGGTTACCGGTTCAGGAACGTTTCAGCATGAAGTGGGCGTGGGACCGTGTACAATTTGCATCTCCATGTTTATCCTACTATACTAGATAACGGGTTAGTGCACTCTCATACCCCATATACCTGCATGCCCATGCTTGCTATCACAAGATAAACATCGCTGCTTTGAGAGAGATTTTGCCAATTCATGGCTTTGGGCGGAACCTAATGCATGGCTTACCTTGTTTTGGCCTTTGCATCGCTGTTGTGATGGAAGGTTTGTTTCTGTCATTCATTCCTTGCAGCAATACATGTAGCACAGATGACCAAGCACAGCCGGCAAATACAACATTAGGTTAAGCATCGCCCATGTACATTCCATTATCCATCATCCAACTCAGCCCCTCCTGAATTTTGCAATTCAGCCATCATAGACGGTGTCTATGTATCTTGAATATAGTCCCTGGTTACGATAGCATGTGTTCCTGGATGCTTTCGCTTCGCTTCGTAGCATACGCGTAGCACAACATCTTCTTGACGCTAGTGGCATTGATCACACACAAGCTATTGAAACCCTGTGATAGGAAACACAAGCGAGCACTCCCATGACATTATAATGAATGAAGGCATTTAAGGCAACTTTGGTTGAATGAGCCTGATAATGGATGAGGTTCATTGATAATGTTTCCATGAAGAATATCACAATGAGCTGAAACGTGCGAAGAGTGGTTACACATAATTTCATTCTTGCAATGCGATTGATTAATCAATCCCTTAAACAAGGCAGCACAAAGTATCTGATCGACGACCAAGAACCACCATATGAACCTTTCAATTGCTACATTTTTTATCCAACAAATCTCGTTGTACACAAATTAAACATTTTACAGCAAGGGAATTGCATTCCTAGGTATGGGATATGGTATTCATCTCGTGGCATTTGTCATGTTGCACGCTTTCATAGCTATCGAAGGGATCGTTTGGTGCTGCATCGTTTCCTTTTACTACCGCTGTTGTTGTTGCTGTTGTTGTTGATTCGACTATTGCTGCTTGTTGAATCACTCATCATGCTGCGACGGCTACGCTTCCTTCGTATATCTCTGGTTGTTGCTACGCGCTCGTCGCTATTGTAAAAAGTCGCCGCAATGTAGACCATCGTGACATTGATACTCGACGTCAATAGCAGCCCGCCTGATTGAGGACATGTTGACATTTGATAGGCCGTCATAATCACTCCTGCACAGAATCGAGCACGTTCCAATAATAAAACGATTGCCTTCAAAGTAGAACAACAAGTAGCTCGTAAGATGGATCACATCTCTTCTTTTCAATCCAATCCATACCTTTAGCACCGATGCTCGCACACCAATTGATCGGCAGAAAAAGTAGACATGTCGAATCCATTGTATGAAGCAAATGATGTTTGTAGCCGTGCTATGATATTGAATTGATTGAGTTGAGCTGACAATGATGGGAGGCTGAATCATGCATCATGCCGATGAATGGGATTTACCTTCCGAAAAGGCATTTGTCTTGTAACCACGACCAGAGCAGCAGGATCACAGCCATGTTTTGATACCAATGGAAAAATGGGATTGTTTTCTATGTATGCGACATGTCATGTGAGCATGTTGTGCCTAGAATCATCATCATCTCTTACCTTTCGCAGTGCTAAAATGACCGTATCCATAAAGGTGATATAGCGTAAAAGATAATACATGTACATGCTGTAAAACATTCGCTCGTTTTCTGGTCCATCATGTCGTTGGCAGTCTGCTGTTGATAATGCCCATCCACGTTCCTTTAACCAAATGAGGGTTATGTATATGATCGATAGAGTGAGAGAGAGAGAGAAAACCTTGTTGGTGTACCTTGACTGCCACATGTAACGTTTGTACGCCTGTGACACATATCCAGCCGACAAGCACAGCCATGATTGCATTGTATATGGCAGCCCATACATGTATCCATCGATCAAAGCGTTGGCGTTGTGCCATCATCCATCGAATACCAATGATGCCTGTGAAGTAGATGATCCAGCCCAAGTACACAACCTACAACCGTGGTAAGCTTCAAAGGGGAATGGATCATTACAAACAACGATAGCAACCAAGCTTCCTTGTAACATACCCAAAGGTCCGAGAATGGCGATCTACCATACTGCCAGTGGAATCGAGATGCGATCCATGGATTGAGCTGCTCCCATTCCCAATCGATCATTGTGCTGGTAGTCTTCCAAAAGAGAAAGAGGTGAAATGCCGTAAATTCAAGCCGAGTAAGGATACATACCCGATTTTCATGCAAGCAAGAGACGCCTGACGTAAATGATCAAGCCAAAAGGTACCTTTTATGATAGACCAAATATTACTCAGCACTCGGTGTCGATTAGTAAAAGAGGCCATGCATGAGTTCAAGTGTTATGCTATAGCAGACTGGGTACCATGTCATTGATCAAAGCTGTAATAATAGAAGAACGTTCATGCTCGTCATCATATACCCTATCAGTTGTAATCGCTAGACAATGACTATAAGCCATTGTTCATTTCTTCCCATGAGAATAAAGTCCTTCTATTCACTGCTGCTCCCATCTTTTGCTATGCCAAGCCGACCATGCAATTTGATCCTTTCATGAAACGGTAGATCACGCATCCTCCTCTTTAGAGTAAACCAACAGCCCACTCCTTACGCATTCTTCTGCTAAACTCACACAGCAGCAGTAGGCGGTTCCAATGATATCTAAGGTTGCTTTTTGCTTGAATAAAGATGTTCGCGCATAGGCGTTGTGATGGATAAAACGGATTTGGGCCCCATTCAAAGCCGTTTAGCTATGACATTTCACAAGGCATCAGTAGATGGTACAAATATGGTATACAAAGTAATATAAGTGATCCAGCAGCAGCACAAGGGTAATTCCCTGAATGCACATGGTCTTAGATGCGACAGCTGATGCCCGATTTACCGAGCACATGGTACGCCATTGATGATGGTGGTGTAATGCTAAGCATGATACAACATGTCACTGCCCATGCACATGATTGATGAGAGCGATATTATGCCGTATCATCGTTAATCGCACGATAGAATGGTTGATTAGAGAACTTTTCCATTATGCATGGCAATGATGGGATAAGATGACAAGTGATCTAAAAAGGATAATACAGGTGTGGATTGTGTAAAGAAGCAAGCAAGCAATGGGCGGGGTATATGTGAGAGGAAGATAAAGAAAAGGGAGACGTCCTGCACTGTCGCTATGGAAACGTGTAACAGTGAAGCAGGTTGCACATAAGCAGGCGGACCAATTTGTCGCGGTGTGTGCAATGAATGCATGATGAAGAAGGAGGATCTCAGGGAATATTGGCTTGACTCTGTAAGGCACAATGGAATCAGTAGAATCGGCAACACAAAATCTGCTTGCACGCTTGTACCACCTTGGTCCAAGGCTCACCGATCAACATAAATATCGCATCCTGTTTCCGGCATTGGATCATTTTTCGTTTCAATTCACACTCTTTACTGCATTCTTGCAATTGCACACAATTCCTCTCCTTCGAGTGATCAACTCCCCTTTCCCTTCTTTTTACCTCCACACATTCAATATCATTATCATCGCAGCCTGGTGCTGACAGCAGCAATTTGATGTATTATCCAAAGTCATTCATCGCCACCGCCCTTGTGGCTCTCCAATTCACCACTGGATCCAATGCCTTCTTTTTCCGTAACAACTTGGAAATCGTTCATGGTGGTGCTAACATCCAGCAGCAGCCTGAACATGCCGCCAGCTACTACTCGGTCTTTGCTCGCGAAAATGACCCTGAGCCTGAGTTTGAACTTGTCCCCATGTCTGTCAAGGACAAGATCGTGTCCCTTAAACGCCGTGCCATTGCTGGATGTGAAGAAGAATATACAGGTACCATTTACTTTGACCAATTCGAATGCTATCTTCATGATATTAATTGCCATGACAACCATCGATAGTGAAACGGGGTGATACATGCCATGAAATTACCCACAAGTTTGGCATCCATCTTGAAGACTTTTACTACTGGAACCCACAAGTCAATTCCAGATGCAAGAATCTCAAGCCTGGTAGAAAGTATTGTGTCAAGAACAGCGAAGCTGGTGCTGATCCCGATTCATGCAACGTGCGACACAAAGGTATGCATGATAATTTTTGTTCTAAAACATCGGATGTTGATGATTCTTTTCATTCATGCAGTTGTTGCTGGCGATACTTGTACCTCGGTTGCCAAGCAATATGGTATCAGCCATTCCAAATTCATTGCTCTCAATGATAACATCACCAGCGGTTGCAAGAACTTGAAGATTGGCCACAGCTACTGTATTTCTACCAACAAGGAGTCTTCCTCGAACAACAATGACTCTGCTGCCAAAAAGAAGGCCGCTGAGAAGGCTGCCGTCTATGAAAAGAACGATGCCAAGGAGGATGCAAAGAAGAAAGAAGATGCTGAAAAGGCCGCAGAAGCCAAGAAGAAGGCTGAAGAAGCAGAAGCTGCCGAGAAAAAGAAGCAAGAAGAAGCTGAGAAGGCTGCTGCTGATAAGAAGGACGATAGCGACAAGATCAAGGAAAACGTTACTCATCTTGCTTCCAAGACCAAGGATGATAAAAAAGACGACAAGAAGGATGACGATGATGATGATTGGGAGAAGACCGAAGTCCCTTCAAAGGATTCCGATAAAGATGACGACGACAAGAAGAACGACAGTGATTCATCTTCATCCTCGACCGAAAAGCGTAAGGCCATCCATCACAACATCCCAATGACCTATTACTGGATCGCAATGCCTGAAGACTACAAGCAAAGCGGCAAGCAAGTTTCTATCAAGACATGTGATGGCAAGACCCTTGGCAGGACCTCTGTAGAATACGCTGATGCCCTCGTTATGGAAGGTACTGGTATTCTCGGTGACAAGGTTGTCAATCTCGGTGCTTGTTCATGCACCAACTACAACTGCTTTATGGAAGTCGACAAGAAAGAAGATCCTTATGGCTTGACATGTAAGTAACATCCTAGTAGTCGTTGCCTTTTTATATCTTATCTCACAATGTCATTCAACTTTATATAGCATACAGCACTGCCTTGAGACCTTTCATCACTGCTGCAGCAAACGATATCCCAAGAGGCTCTAAGGTCTACGTGCCTCAACTTGATGGTGTCATGTTGCCTACCAAGAAGAAGCACAATGGTTGTCTTTTGGTTGATGGTACGTTGTTTGATGTTGACAATCGGCATTTGAAATAATCGCTTACATTCATTCGCTTTATTACAGATAAGGGATGGAGCTTCTCTTCTAGACATCTTGACTTTTACGTGTACGCCATGAAGAACTACGAAACGTTGAATAGCCAGCTTGGTATCAGCAAAGTAGATGTCTATGAAGGCGGCAGCTGCAAGCTTCTCGATTACATGTAAAGCATCTACCTCCTCCCACCATACACCCCGCGTTATTATCCTTCTTCCTCCAATTCCCTCTCCTCTTTGTACCTTTAAGGCTTTGAAAATGAGTCAATGCAACATAAACACAATACAAATGTCAATTTAGCAATATATGATAATGTCAACAGCGTGATCCCATTTCTGCACCAAAAGCCAATGGCGTATCATGGAATTTGGGGAAGCTATCAATTAACGATCCAATGTTCTTAGCATTCTCCGCTGAGATCCACGCTTGGGTGCATGTGCACATCCTCTATTTTTTTCTTGTCTTTATATGGAAAGTGATGTATATTTTTGTCTCCAGAGCCCATTGCTGGCCGCGATAATCAATGTATCCGTTACCATGTAGGAGTCAACGGGGAGCGTATACCCTGATCTAGCAGCGGAGAGGATTTGAAACATCTTACAGCAAGCAAATTGGTCACATAGCCCGATATCGCATCCGATTGATATTGCTAGTCATATTCAAGTGTGATGATAGCTACAAGAAATACATGCTGGGACGATGTCTATTCTATGGTATCAAGTTCACTATCGATGTTGAACGCCTTGTTAAACTCGTCTCGAGGAATTCCATACTTGTTGGTGCAGTGGGATTGCATGGTCCAGATGTTTTCTAAAGTTACGATCATTGTAAGGTATATACACACCCTTGGTATAACCATGCACCTACCAGTCCATCTATTTACAGCCTCCTTGCACACAACAATGGCCTTCTCTGAACAATAAAAGTATCGTCAATGACATGAATGGTCATACGGCAACCCCTTTTTCTCTCACCTTTGGCTTTGTAGGTCTCGGGATCATTGTCCTTGTAAAGTTGCATCTCATTCATAAGAGCCTTGTTTTCCGCTTGCAGTTCCTTGAGCTCCGAAAGGATCTTTTCACGTTCATCCTGATATAAAATGTCAACATGCGTGCTTCTCACGTGGTCCATAATACACTGGAGGTAGCTTCTTACCGAGGGTTCACGACCTTGTTGTGCCAATTCAATCTCTCGTTTTAGCTCCTCATTCTTTTTTCGCTCCTGATCCAGCTTTGCTTGTAATTGCTCTTCTTTTGATCGCAACTAGTAACAGAGTACCATTAAGGTAAGTCGATGTCGTATTATCCTGCATCATGTCGATGATGACATACGGCGTGTTCAGCTGCAGATGGATAGGACCAATAGTAATTCGAAGGGCCAATCTTGTCTGAATGCACAAGTCCATCATCAATCAATCCTTGCACCACCTCCTTGACCGATTGTTGCACTATGCATGCAGCCATAAGGTTAATCTCCATACACTCATCCATACCGCTTTAATGCAATTTACCAACACCTAGCTTGGGACCAGCCTTTTCTAATTCCTTCAACTGAAAAAAGTCGCACTTGGATCAAGAGGTGTAAGCATACATATGTTGCAAACTGTTTTAAGGTGGACGACACGTACCGTTTCATGCAAATACTTTTCCATTCGTCGACGCTTTTCTTCAAGTGATATGCCTTTTCGTGACTATACGAATTACATGTTCATTGTGATGATCATTCTATGCGTGTAAAGGCTTACCATTGTATGATCAGTGAGAAGGGTATTGGAAAAGAAGAAAGAGACGCGTGCGGCACAAGAATGGAATTTCAAATGAGGACATCCGTGCGCATGACAGCGTTGCACAAGCATGTTTTCTTTATACACGCCCACCAAAGTTATCCGCGATGCAAGCGATCCGTTCTTTGAAGAAGGCAACATTGCTATACGTGCATACTGGCTAGAACGCGACGCTCGATCAGAACAAGACATTGCCATCATTCGAGAAGAGGCTTCTATGCTTGCCGAGTAAAGTCAATGCGCCATCCCACCTTGTACCTTGATCTCATTGGGGTTTACCTTCTTGTAGTGATCTCCATCGTCCTATCTTCTGCGAACACTCTTCATGTACCAGTGCATATGGTGGACCTATTCCTTTTCCTTCTATTGCAGCATACGAGGAACACTATGAAGCACGTCATTGTCATGTATGCTTGCCATGTGACAAGACCTTTCCCAACGCCACTTTTCTCCAGCTCCACCTCGATGAATACCATGATGCCTTCCTCAAAATAAGAAAGGAACGTGGCGAGAAGATTGTAAGTCATGGATAGGTCAAGGGATTAGAGAAGGAGGCTAGTATTCATCCATCTTTTATGTAGTATCAGTGCTTTGTCGAGGGTTGCAACAAGAAATGTTCAACTGTAAAGAGGCGTATGCAACATCTCATTGAGAAGCATCGATATCCAAGTGATTATCCTTTCGACATTGTGGCAACGGGTACATTATCCTTTGAAGAACGACAAGCTCATATGAAACGACAACGCACCAAAGAGTTACGAAAACAGCGATGGAAAGCATCATTATCATCATCATCATCTTCTCATGAAGACAACTCAACCAAGCAATATCAGTCGAATGGCAGGAGGAATCATGATGATGATATGGATGTGGATCAGTTGGCGAATTCAATGGCTGCTCTATCAATACCCGAAACTATCTCCTTTGGACGAGGTAGGCCAGCATTTGCACGTCGACCACAACAGCAGCAGCATCATCATCGTCAACAACCTTCTCGAAAGAGTAAAAGAAAGGTAAGAAAGAGAATCCACTACTTTAATGACTTTTAACGGATGATTCAATAACAGGAACAGCAACAACAACAGCAAGACATGATGGATGAGGATGTCGATGGCACACAAGGGGATCATAAGAAAGGGTCAGGACAAGAGGAACAAGACAAGGAATCAACCTCTGGACGACGACGACGACGACGACGACCAAGAGACAAGGGAACGAATGACATGGCTGTAGAAGTGATGGATGATGGTACCTCGCAATAAACATCTTTTTATTTCTGCTCTATGTGATGCTACTATACGACGCGCCGTTGATCTTGATTACCATTGATGACACGCAACATACTCCTCATTGCAGCCTCATCACCTGTGCCATTGCGTTTATCCAACCAAAACCGATTCTGTGGCAGATCCTTGGGCGCCGTTTTGCGATTGACAGTCCAGGTTAAGAGTAAACCAGAGGATGGCATCAAATCTCGGAGGGCGAGTGTGCTTTGACGTTTACGTGCCAATAAATCGAGCGTTTCAATCGTTACTTTGGTATTGGGTGAAATGCGTTGCTGCTCTTGATGTTGCTTGGTATGCAAGTAGATGTTGTTGACAAAAGGGGATAGGAGGTAATGGATGGCACCGGTTGAGCATGCACTTGCCGCAAGAGCTGCCATAAGATGATAGAGAATGACATAGCGCAACGTGGATTCTTGTACTTTAGTTTTGTGTGTGTCCCAATACGTAGATCCTCCTACAACTGCTACTTACCACCAAGGAACATAGTTGAACTTATTCCACTTGCTTGTACTTGAAAAATGTTGTCGAATAAATAAATACCTCTTGTTTGTTGATACTCGTCCACACCAACTCTTACCTGCTGGACTCTCCCAAAAGTACATTACAGCTGGTGTCGACACGGATGAGATCTGCAGGGCAATGAGACTTAGTGATTGTACATAACTTGTGTCATTGGAAACATACCCCAAAAGTAGACAATGAGAAGAGTTTGGCAAGCTTGACAAGGGATACATTGGGTGTCGTGTAAATGAGCTTCTTTGAGTCATCGTTGGGTTGAGCCGAGTAATAGCGTCGTAGTCGAGTGTTGCGACAAAGAGCAGCACGTGTAAGTGTTGAAGAGACAACAAACATTGGGACAATGGACGTGTGGCTGGAAACAAAAGCAAGGGAAATGAATTTATTGGAGGTATAGGAGAGAGAGAGAGTCTATATATACAAAATGGTCGGCGATAAGAGTAGGGATGAAAGGATGTTGTTGTTTGACATGCATGGAAAGAAATCATAGATGACTCTAGTCATCGAATACAGTGTTGACAACAGGGCTGAAAGAAGAAGAAGCATCTTCATCATGATACGTACTGCCCTGAGCAGTGTAAACAGTGGTATCCGTTAGAGGCATGGTTTGAGGATGATGTGTAGCAGATTCCTTGAATTGTACAGGACCAGATAAAACCGAGGAGTACATCCGAGAACTTGTAGCAATAAGTGGACGGCCCAACATGTTGATCTTGGGGATAGCAGCACAGCGAGAGATGGTAGCGGTAGTGAGCATGATGATGTTTGATATAAAAATGTGTTTGTTTGAGTGTAATGAGAAACGATGCGATCATGGATGCCAGCTTTTATACATGATTCATTCCGCGGATGATGCTTCGGGGATTGGAGGATGTCAAAGTGCACTTACATGTGAGCCGCATGAAGATCATGCTCTTGAGCAAGCATGTCAGTGTGAAAGTGTTGCGGGGAGAGCCAATCAGAAGAGCGTTTAGCTGTTGTAATCGTTACACATGGCACAAAACGCATTACAAAATCTCCTTGTGAAATCAAATCTATTGGTTCTCATGGCCTACACGCCTTTTAGTTTAGGCATTCGTTGCCCCCACATCACTACCAAAGATGAGCGAGAGTGAAATTTTGCTTGGTAATCCCTACTTCACCAACGTGGTGTGTTGAGCGGGGTTGCTTTTGTTCATACATACGTCATCTCCCTCACCACCACCTTTATGAGATAACGACATTCATATGTCGTGACTCATTCTTATCATTTATCTGAAAATGTTCTAGCTTCACAGAGCGGTGTCATTTGCTTGTATGGTGCTGGAGAATGTTGCATTGCAAGCCATTGTTCACCTCCACTACTCCTTCGTTGCCGTGCGAACACCCCACCACTACCAATTTACAATAACACACCTTAAGCCAACGAGATAGCCTTATCATTTACTGAACGATGCACTTTTTTATCCATTGCAGTGATCACAAAGAGCAAGCTGCTATCCTAGTGCTCGTTTAGTCAAAAACATTAAAGAAAGCAAACGTACCAGCGATGACATACAACAACCTGGCTGATGGCTGGCAGCACCGTACCAGCTATTGTTGCTGCTGCTAAAGGTGAGTATCGTGTAACGGCTACCATTTTTGGGACACAACAACAGCTTCCTTCAATGTGCGTGTTGAGCTGTCGGATCTTGACCCGAGTATCTATTTTCAATCGTTGTGCGTGGTTCTCTTAAAAGTACCAAGCCCATTCTCAAGCCATGCTATGGATAAGCTCTGTGACATAATACGTATCGAAATAGTACCCGTTTTTGCTTCTATTTAGTACATACCCATGTCGTTTTTCTTCAGGGGAAGTTACCTCATATGAATAATAATAGCAGACAGGGCCTTTGTTTGGAGGCTTATTGTTGTTGATGATGGCTTTGACGACAACATAGTACCGAAGACAATAGCAACCACAAAATTTTGAATGCACAGGGCAAGCGTTTCGTTGACATCTTGTGACAAATGGAAAAAGAGGAGGGTGCACAAAATCCGACACCATGGGCCTGTGATCGAACTTTACTTTTTTTATCCACGATTGTGTCTGATACCTTCGAACGAGCCTTTTGTTTTCGGCGATACAAGATGTATTCCAATTCCACAATAAACCCATAAAGAAACTCAACACATTTACCCGACAATGACAATGATAAAGCTGCTTGATGGATGACTAGGTCATAACGTACAGCATGCAGCATGCAGCTAGGAGGAAAACGTGGTAGTGGTGTCGGCATTACGATTATCATTTTGTGTTCCCAATCGATGATCCGATTTCGGAAGCGCCATTGTTGACAAAAAAACATTGCTCGATACACAAATGTCAGTATGCGGCTATGACACAACAATGCATTTTTGCTATAAGCACTTTTTAGAGGTACCCGATGCTCGATAAATAGCTCGTTTCATCTAAATTTACTGTAACTGGAACAGACGAACATGGCTTATACAATCCTCATGATCGGATGATGCATCATGCAAACACATCCAGCTCCAAAAATGGGTATTCTATCGTCAGCACACCACCCTGCAACGAAAGAGGAGTTCAGCGTGGCTGAAAGATGGTGAGAAAAAAGGCAGCTGTTGACACGCATGACCGACACCTTTCTATTTTAACCCTTTGTTATTCACCTTTTCGATGCTATCGAGTGCTTTTTTTACCAGAACGGGTAAATACATACGCTTTAGTATCAATATAGATCTGCTAATCGTGACGCCTATGGGTAAGCCAAGACACTGTGTGAGAGTGCGACGAGTGCACGTACGTACTTGATGCTCGAAGGATCTATTCCTAGTCTCGCGTACTATTATTGGGTATGTCGTGCTTGTCGTCATATCCACAACAAGCAAGGCGGGTTAATGCCATCATTTTTCTTATAAATACAGCGCGTCAGAAACACATCGACACCCTCATCCTCATCACATCCATCTTCTCTTATCATATCTTCTCATCCATAACAATGTCTCGATTCATTACCCTTATCATTGCAACTCTTCTCTCTGCTGCTCTCTTGGTCAATGCCTTGCCTTTGAACCGACGTGGCAGTCCTGTCAACATTAAGGTCGACTCTACACAAGAGTTTTGCACATACCTTCCTCCTAAGCCTGGAATGCCAATTGGTGAAGCTGAAGGCAATGCTGTTCCCTTTTGCACAAAGACCCAAGCATCTGGCACTCGCCAACTCCCATCAGGTTTCATCGTATCGGCTCATTTCAAGCAAACCTCATCCTATACCCAGGTGACCGGTCGCATTGATCGTTCAAAGTACAGCCTTTCCGCTTCTGATGGTGGTGGACAATATGATAACAAGGTAAGCATCCTATCTACAATAGACCCCATCTTTCAATTGCTCATGGAAATGTATGTTGTATAGAACGAAATTGGCAGCACTTGCAATGGATGGAGCCACTGGGTCAATCTTGTCGAGCCTGATACTGAAAAATTCTGTATCCGCTGCTGCAAGAACTCTTCTGATTGCAACCTTGGTGCCTCGGAATACGGCTGTGATCGCGTTATCCCTGGTGATTACAGCTAAAGGATTTTTTCCCCATAACATCTTTTCAACTCTCTTTCATCATTGTATCATTATTCCTTTGTCATCTAACATTGTAGTTATACAAATGTACAATCCATTCTCTTCTTGCACACATTTCTTCAAATAAACTTCGTACATTTCAGGCCGTATCCAAGTTTGCCCATATGACCGGTTTGTGTGAGAAGAAGATCTCTTGGCATTGCCACTATTGTTATTGTTTGAACGTAAGCATAGGTACTTGTGTGAACGCGTCGACATCAGCACCATGCGCTCAAAGTTTGATTTTCCGAATTCCTGAAACGAGTTGGTCCGTGCCACCAGTGATTTCCCACGGATCACATCCATCGATCTACAAGTAAAGATGCTGCATGAAAGATAACCCTTGTCACTAAATATTGATGATTGATCTAGCATTAACTCTTTTTGGATACTAGCACAAGCAATGTTTATCGATGAAATTGATTTTGGTGATCAACCATTTTTACATTGAGGATGGGCAAACTATCACTGGTAAGAGAGGCATGGTAAAAGGTGGAAAGTGGGGAATCAAATGATGGCATGGGATTGAGAAGCATCAGTAGCATCATCGGTAGGTGAATCATCGTCATCAGAAGAAGGTTGTTCGTATGTCTTATCGTAAAAATGCCGTATAAACGTTATGTTGCCCAAGCTTGACATGATCTCTTGATGGTGTAGCTTTTCACAAGAAGTTGCCGCAATCGTTCCAATTGACATTGTGTTCCCCCTCAATAAAGCTGAAATCCATCTTCAGCAGCACAGCGATTTCTCCTTAGTGATGACTCGTGCATGATGATAAACCAAGCTGTTGTATAGCAATCTGATCGTGGGATCGATATGGTATGGCGAGCTGCTGGGGGATCAATCTTGTCGTGCCAAGATGACAGGACTGTGGATGGGATTGATGGCTGCTGTTACGGATCCTCCGAGACATCTTTGTCAACAATATGGCATGATTGGGTTCATGGCTGACAGGATAATAAAGATGTAAAGGATGAGGCTTGGAATAACTAGTAGGATGCTGCATGAATTTGGTATCCACTTTGGCACTAAGATGCCGTCCTGATATGTGGCAACTCACCAACAACCCCACAGTTTCCTTTCAACCAATTCACGGCACCCCATCGAGGGCAAATCTCTTGTTGGGTGTTGAGGTATTCATATGGTGCTGAACTTTCAAAGTCAGGATGTGAGTGTGTCCAAGTGCTGTGGTGATGTCGTCGCTTTTGAAAGAATAAGTTCGTGAACGAAAACAAGGCTATCAAATGCTTTCACACGTACCATCTTGTTCCTCATCTTCGCGATAGTAGATTAAAAGTTGGGCAGTGCCTGTTTCCTTATAAGAAAGAGTATGTTAATGCGTACGTCAAAACAAAAAAGCCGGCCTACACGTGAAGTTTTACCTGCGATCCAGTTTGAGTCGATCCATGCTGAGTTCCCTTGCATAACGCCTATGCTATACATCGAGCAGGTCCTTGCCCACAGTAATGGAGTAATCCAGCGACCATTCAACAATGCTTTATACCGCAAGCAGAACCACCACGAGATTCAAAATGTCCATCTTCTTGGGTCTTGGTATTTGCATCATTCTCTGTTGAAGCCGAGCCTGAATCATCCAAATGCGAGATACTTTGTAGAAGCCAACAAGAACGCTCTCAACTCCTCAAATCCAGTTTGCCTTCAGAGGTACAATGTATGCATATCGCCCACATAGCCTTATTGGCGAATGAATCACTACCCAAAGACATATCAATACGGATGCTAATATACCAAGGATAATCACACATACCACAAAGGATCCAGCAAGGAATAAGATTGAAGATCGCAATGACAACAATGAACACCAGTAATAATGAAACGGTAAAGAACTACAGGGATGATCAATGTTGGATGATCATCTTCCTATTGGACAACCAAAGAAGATGTCATTGACACATACCAAGCGACATAGTTCTTGGAGATGAAATATGCAATCAACAGACGAAAGAGATGCGTGATGACAATGCTCGGCGACAACAGCCTTGTTTATATGAGCATGAGCGTGGAATTTGTTGTCCATTGGAAGTCATGGTGGATTGAAGTTGATATAATGGTCAACCAGCTGCAACATGAACGCTGACGAATCCACCTAATGGAAAGTAAAAGATGATATAAGCATATGAGAATTGAAACACGCGTTATCGGGTGAAGGTCGTACCGTTAATGCAAGTCGCTGCCATCATAAAGTATCACTCTAACGCGTTCGAAGACCATGAGAGTGTTGGTGTTGTGAGCTAACGCCGTAGTTGATATCGGTCTACTGCAACGTCGACGAGAAGAGGGGAAATGGCGATCAAGAAGCTGTGTAGATTGCAATGCTATTCGTTGCTGTAAAACGATGGCGATTTTGAACACTGGAGTGAAAATAAACGTGTTGGAAGGGAGAGGTTCAGAAGGATAGGTCTTGTCGTGTCAAATAAATAGGCAGGGTAGCTAATGGGACCCATGGCTGCTGTGGATCAATGTACGTCGAAGAAGAGCGGGTTGAAGAGTAATGCCGAAAGAAGGCTCCCCTTGAGGATTTCGAGCTCAGAGTGGCACCACTACGAGATGTAGCTGTTACATCAGGTGACATGTGATCACAAGGCACCGTATCACAATGACATTCTCGACAAGGAGAGTAGGATAACAATGAAACTCTAATAAAGATGACCACACAAAGAGCGAGTACGTGTGTCAGCTGGTAACCAGGAATATGGATGAAGAGCCTGTAGTAGATGTGATCATTGGACATGCATAAATCGAAAATAGATAGCATTATTAAGGAAGCTGGCAATACCGATCATCAAACAATGACATCAAAAGTCACTCGTTGTGCTCTTATCTATATGACCATTACAATGAAACCTGTCATTGTCAGCTACTAAGTTGGCAACCGTATACCTTATCATTCGACTGTTGAGAAGCAATCGAAAATCACCTATCACTGACAACGTGATGCGCCATCCGCTTGGATAAAGCATGCTGTAAGGGACATGATTCAAGTAGCGGAACCCTCTTGTATTTGCTCCATCTACATGTTGTCGTTGTAATATTGCTTGTAGACATTCCTCAGAGATGGTAAAGTGACCTGCTCATTGAGGAAAAAGGGGCATCCTTCATTCACTAGGTGAGCTGACCTTGACCAAAAACTTTTCCATTGTTGCCCGCTAATCCCTGTAACGCTACCCACTGATCCCCATTACGCTCAACGTGTATTGCCATATATAATGTATTGATGTTGCATAAAGGTGTTGAGATCTAATAGAAGGGACATAGAAAGAATATGGATCCATATTGATGTGAGAGAGAGAAGAAAGAATCATGCACTCCATAAAGTTGATGAGAAGAAAACGAGGGTAAGCAAGATTGTGTAGACCAATTGGAGGGAGGGGGAGGATTATGTCAATGATAGATGATTGACAGCATAAGGGTTGTTGTTGTTGTTGTTGTCTTTCTTGAACAATTTTTTTCACCGGCATTTTCACTGGTGATGTTGATGATGGGGACACATCACCGGTGGACGCTCCTGCATCAACTCTGCTATACGTCCTTCATTCTTCTCCATGACTAAAGCCTTGAGCCACTTGATTTCACGTTCCAAATCTTTGATGTGAGCTTCGAGACGATTCGATTTCTCGGTCATCTCTAATGCTGTCCTCTGTAGCGCTTGCTCGCGCATCTTTTTCTTGACCCTGAATCGTGCACTTGCAGCTGTGTTGCGTTTACGCTTTTCGTCTTTGGAAAGCTTCTGAGGGCGATTGTGGGTCGTGCTACTTGATGTGCTGGTCGAAGGTTCAAGTGCATCATCCAATTGTTCAAACATGAACTGCTCCTCTGGTGATGCTTGATGGTCATCAAAGAACGGTCGATGGTCATCCTCACACGATGGCGTCGTCACTGCTGATGATGTCGGCCATTTTTCATGAGTATAGAGAGCTGCTGTAGGTGGAATGTCATAGGAAAATTGGGCGTTTGCAAAGAAATCCAGGTCCTGTTGCATATCCGATTCTGTCAAGAACGACACGGGATCCATCAGTTGATTGAGCGATTCAATGGATTTGTCGCCGCCGCCACTACCACTCTCACCGTGAATAGGTGAAGAAGGTGACGACGATGGATGAAACGATTGGGAATGTAATGCCATAGGGATGAAACGTACAAATGTAACGTGCTATATTGTATATACCGTAAATCAATTTCGCTTTTCGCTTTTATAACGCGTCTGGGGTTTTTGTTAGGTCGCGGAGCCTTGCTTTGGCACTGTGTATGTAATGTGTGTGACTCTTGCAAACACACACAGACCAACGCATTCTCTGGACCTCTTTATGTACCTTGTTGGATATTTATATGAGTTGCAACTTTATAGATGATTGTATTCAAAAAAGAAAAAATATATAGTACAACTGCTCGTAGTCGTGGTGGGGAGGTGCTAAAGGAGAGAAGGGTTTAAAGTAATAGGAAACTAAATAGGAATATATAGCGTCATATGGAGTACACACGTACATACACATACACGACGATCCGTTGTTGGTCAAGCAAAAAGGATATCCAATCGATTTGAATGTCGCAATAGCTGCGACATTCACCATGGCAATCACGTCATGTCGGGTTCCCAATCCCAGTTCCCTTCTTCGTAGATAACAGGACACCTTGGCATGACAATCGGATAACCATGATAGTCTATTATGGTGTCAATGCATCTTGGCTCTTTTTTCATTCGCCAACGCATGCGGAATAAAAAAAAACGATCCTCGGCAACGGCGTTTAATAATGCTAAATCGCATACATGATACCACCCTTCATCAATGCTGTCGGAAGATACATACTAGGAGGGGTGCATTATTATGCACCGGTTCCCTTTTTCATGCAACTATGGGATGATAACACCTATACTACATACCTTGATATTGGAAAGACATCGCATTGGGGACGACTAATTATGTTGCCATGGAAACCTTTGAAATTAGTATCCATGGAGTTGCGTGGTATGAGCTCATTTTGTTGTTTTCGCCAAAGAAAAAAGCAGCAAACATCAACAACACGACGCACTGTGATACCGTGAGCATGTCGTGTTGTCCAAATTAAGCAGAGATGTGGGGCTGGCGATCTCTAATACTACTGCATCAGCGTCCTATAGTGCATGCTTAGATTGACGATGAGCCAGTAAACGTTAGGATTTGGCATGCAAGAAATAAAACGCGTAAATGGTGTGATTGGTTGAGCCACTTGAAAATGCTCCTGCACGAATCAAAGCAACGTATCAGCACGCCACCTGTGTGCTACCTTCTTGACTAAAGGCTTATACACCCCATCAATAGGACGATGTTACTGCTCCTCGTTGCTCCCTTTTTTCCGGATCCTGTTGTATGTAGATCGTGAATGCGGTACACAAGATCTTTAGTAAAGTATTACAGTCACCACGCGTTTTACCAACAACGCCACAATACATCTATCACGGTTGTGCCTAAAGGACTGGGCACTAGTTATTGTCATAGAAGGTAGTATAGCTGAGATGGTTACATGCATGATGACAATGCTTCAATTATTCAATGTAGGATACAGGCACAAATTTGCTTTCTCTATGGCTGATGTTTATTGTCATTAATAAAGCGCACCTCTTCCTTCAAAGGATCAACATGCCCTATATTGCCTCGACCCAGAACTTCGGCTCGAGCACTACCGGAAAGTAGCGGATCGTCAAATCATAGGCTGCACGGCCTCTTCTTTGTGTTACCTGGGGAATAAATAGAGAGGTGCCGATGACACATTCAATATTTTCGCCTGTCGCCGACCATAACTTCAATGATAACTGTGATAATGGCTACGACCAGTAGCATTGGGTATAGATTGAACTTTGATCATATATCAGGTCTCTAAAAGAATCATTCCTTCGACTGGATTTTTCATGCAAAGGACCTATGGCCCTCCGATCCCATGTGCACGTGCCAACTGAGTGCGAAATCCGACCGTTTGGCATAGTGAGGTTTTTTGCCATAAACGTTGCCAAAAAAACCTTTACACGTTTTGCATTGATGGGTCATATGCAGCAAGGTGTGCATCATTCATTGTTTCCAACCACAAAGAATCCTCTGATAGGACAATGAAAACACCTCCTCATAAACTAAATCAACTACCACGCGATGTCTTGTCGGGTCACCATGTCATCCATGTTGCTTACTGTTATTGCTGGAGCACGTGAAAGTCATAATTGGAACTTAAAGGCAAACTCAATTGCGAGTTTCTGGAACATGAAAGAGCCCCATTACCAAATAACATGTTCATTTTAGGCCTAAAAGCCTCTTTGTTCCTAGAAATCTTAAGGGGGAACAGCTCTTTGTTGAATGAATTTGCCAAAGCATCTTTATACTACTATACAGGAACCAAAGGTTTGATACGCAAAATGCCATCAACGACACATCTTTATCTTCAAAAGCCAGGTATTTGTTTGATCAGAGACGTGTAGCCAGGGCTATTATTACAACCTTGAAATGGTAAGCATTTTCCTTGGTCCTCATGGAACGCCAATACCCCTTCCTAATATCATTTGGAAGGCTAATTGAGCAAGCAACGCACACACCAAACGCGAGAAAAGAGTATGCCAGTGTTGCCGTAACACCCTTAAGCACATTTTATTTAGCAGATGAGACGCTCAGATGAGTAAAATTGCTATTCATTCCACTACCTTAGCTACTAAATACAGGATAGCGAATCAAGCTCCAAAGAATAGAGGAAAGTCGTGCCATCCGGATGGTGTCAAAAGTGTATGCTGATAGCCTAAAACAGGGATGTAATTTGAGTGGCGCGCTATCAATGCCTGAATGCCGTTCTCTCATGCTCTTCATGGCGCAACCCCACAGCCTCGAATGCGTTATTTGCTACAGCACGATTGGTCTTAATTGTCATCGTTGTCTTCGTCGTCTACATTGCGTCGCCATTGGGAGTCACCGTAAGAATCGAAGCATCTTGTAATTGTACGGTCTCCAAGAGCTTTGGATATCAGAACCCTTCTTACCTGAACGAATCTGGATATTGCCACCTTTCCACTTTACTGCTCGCTTCAGGAGGAGAATAACAAGGGATGGTAAATAGTCATTGTCATGCTGATACAGGGTCTACATAGGTTACCAATGCGCAAGTTATCAAGCATTACGAAGAAGCAGAGGATCATTGGCAAGCATCGTTGTTGGGCTATGGATGGATCATGGAATACGCGAAGGTAGTCGAGCTGTCAATCTCTTAGAATTCTACATGCTTTGGTCATACATAAAGATCACGTTTATGCCTTGGTAATCTCGCTGTTCATGTGCTGGTCGGGAGATGCTGGATTATGAATGGGAATTGTGGGATTGGACGTGTGGATTAAAGAATGCAAATCGTAATTGGGGGCTATCAATCAGCTGATTTCATCTAACTTTGATCAATGGTAAGCATAGTAATCCATCTTGCTGTTTTACAAACATAAAAGCCATCTTACAACCTATGTAGGCATCTTGCCACAAACACCTGCCATACCCATTCACAACCATCATCACCATATCAGAACAATAAATGTCTGTGACCCATAGAAAATGAAATGAATGTATCGATTAATCTAGTTATCATCTGTTCAATAAGAGATTGTGCCTGCGTTGGGGTAAAGGTAATGATAAAAGAGGAATAAGAAAAAGAAAAAAGAGAATCGTAGACAAGATACGGATTGCTGCTGGAACTAAAGAAGAAACGGGGAAAAAAGAGACTATCAAAGAGAGAGAGGATTGTACGTAAACGTGAGGGAGGAAGGGGAAGGAGGTAAAGAGAGAGATAGAGAGAAAGAGAAAGAGAGAGAAAAGTATGGTCCATCCAGCAAATTACAAGATAAGGCATCCCTTTTTCTTCTTTGGTCGAGCGGGCGGCGACAAGACGACACGGATAGCTTCATCAAACACGTTCTTGAGACCCTTTTGTGTGAGTGCCGAGCATTCCAAATACTTTGCCGAGCCAATATCCTTTGCTAATTGCACTGCTTGTGTATAGCTGATGGGAGCCATACGCTTTTCACGAAGACGGTCAATGGTCTGCTTGTCCTCACGAAGATCAAGCTTGGTACCCACAAGAATGATGGGTGTATTGGGTGCATGATGACTGATCTCGGGGAACCACTATAATAAAAACCATTCAATACACACATACTCTTTTTCTCTCTTTCTCACTCTTTTTTTTCCTCATTTGTAATTTTACCTTTGTGCGGATGTTTTCAAAAGAGGGAGGGCTGACGAGGGAGAAACAAGCCAAAAAGACATCGGTTTGAGGATAGGAGAGCGGACGAAGGCGATCATAATCTTCTTGACCAGCAGTATCCCATAATCCCAAGTTGATAGGCTTGCCATCGACCATTACATTAGCAGAATAGTTATCGAAACTAAAAGAAGAGAGATAAAGAGATAGACATGTTAATGGAATGCCTATTTCATGCTGTGTATGATCTTGATGATAATAGAAAAAAAGACACGACACGTACACTGTAGGGATGTATTCTCCAGGAAAGGCGTTGGTCGTGTATGAGATAAGAAGACATGTCTTTCCAACGGCACTGGATAGAGAAGAAGAAGCGTCAATGATCTCGAGATGATGACAGGGACCCCTGGGAATGCCTTGTCTCCCAAGAAAGGCATTGGCTGATGAGGTCGAGAAAGAACGGCGACAGTGATTATCTTGAAACCGTTTGGTAGCAACCACACTGCACAAGCCTTTGTCTCCAGAAGCAACGACAGCAAGAGTATAGAAAGAAAGAATACAACAACTTACCCATCGCCGACAACAACGCATTTGATGGACTGCATGGCTCGTTTTTAACTTGGTGTGTGCAAGGAGAGGAAGAGGAACTGGTTGCCTATAGAGGCTTTGGATTCTGTGTCACGCCTCTTTGTCGTACAGTGACCTATCCACCAAATGATTGCTTGCAGCTCAGAACCAAAGCTAATAAATGCAGCTCTCTTTTTCTGGCATGTGAGGATAAAGCTAATGATATTCATCTATTCTTCATAATAAAAATTGGTTCTCTTACCTTCAACATCAATCGCTTGTACTTGTTTACATTATGGGGTGGGGGGCTCATATAATAAAACTCCAACACAACACAACACAACACATGTTTTTCGTGCGATGTGATACCATCATCATTGTTACTATCTACAACACTTATCGCAGTGAGAGAGAGAGTGAGAGAGGGAGATAGAATCTAGCCATTGTGTAAAATCCTGTTGCTTAACTTGTATGTAAGCTCTATTCCCATTCTCACACTCATGATACACTTACGATCATGACTGCGAATGGTGATTCTTTTACAAGGAGAAGGATTCCTTAGCACATGCCAACCAAATATGCCCTTGAGCCAACATTATTAGTAATTGACCCTACACCTTTACATGCCTTCTTATCCGCATTCTTCAAGACGTTAAACAACACCTTTGTTAGCATGGGAGAAACGCGAGGCACCAATATCACTCGTGAGCTCCTTGTGTCACTGTTGCTTCCAAGCCTTTGGGTGTGCTACGCTTGTGTTGCTTGTGTGTATGTATTGCTGCTATGAAAACAAGAGGCCAACGAGGGAGCATGATAAGCGGATACTATTGGTGGTATGGGACACCAAGGATTAGAGCTTTATACAAAAGTTGCTTTGTAATGACAAGTGGTGGTGGATGGATTTGGTTTAGAGGCTAACAAGTATGCTGTTCATTGTTGCGTGGCACACACGACCTGGTTTTTGGATATGGTAAAATGGGAGCTAATGGTTGTTTATTATTGCATGTATGCATCGTAAGGGGGGGTGTACATCGGTCTTCAGCTGCATGACCAATGAATGATAATGATGGTGATGATGATTGATGATCCATCGGCAATTGATAACGGCAAGAAGATGTTCACGTGCATAAATCGTAGGCGACTACGTATACGTAACAACATGCAAGCATATCTTACTGTTTTGCTTGTTATCCACCTTTTGTTTATATTCAGGGGCCAAGAGGCGGGAGTGTGTGTACCTGAATGACGACCGGAAGAGTGATCAAACGTCTTGCTGCAGCGGCAGCAGTCATTTGTCAACCTATCAAAAATGGACAAATGCAGACTATCCATGTGCACCGGCATAAAATTTTCATTTGCGATAAGCAACCAACGAGATGGAGAATGCCCTTACCGGGTGATGGGGTAAAAGTATATTTCGTGATCTGATCTGTTCTCATTGAAGGGTATGACATGGTATGGGCATTTTTGGGTAAGGTGCAGATCCCTGTGTTACCTGCAATGTGTGTGTGGGTGCCGAAAGTTTACCTTTGTTTTCTCTTTTTACACTCTCGGAACAAAAGACACGTTACTCCCCGTGGCACAAACGGCGGGGGATGCCGACACACAAAAATCTATCGTTCAAACACCCCCTCTTGTACCACCATGGAAATCTTCTCTGTGCGTGGTTGATGATGATGCGATATGCATACATACATACATACCTTTGATCGTTTTCAGAATCAACCTGTTTCTGCAGGTATGACACGCTACAAAGTTAAGGTGATATGTGTGTATGGTAAAAAGAACAAGAGATAAAGGGCTTGTCATGTGGGTCTGGTATAGTGAAGTTATAGTTAATTTACAAAATGGTAACAAGGCTACCCGTGTAGCGTTGCAGCATTTGGAAATTGGCCAACTTGAACATCCTTGAGTCGATCTACGCATAGCACAAATGCTTGAGTTATTTATCCAACACAACAATTTGTTCCGAGCATGTTGTAAGCGTACGCGATGCTGCTTTTTGAGGGTACATGTGCGTGAGATGGATACAGTATTGCTGTGATTCTTTGTTCTAGCATCATCATCACCATTACCACTTGCATGATGTGCCCTCGTACTCCTTGCCCTTTTTTGTTCTCTCTCTCACACACACACCCCGCTCACCACACGTCTCCCTTCTCCCCTGCGTAAGGTGTGAGATGCATCCAGGAACGACCAACAACATTGTGTGGTTTTGAACAGGTGGGATGTTTGCATTATGTATATGCGATAGGTGTTGCCAAACAAACAACTCAAAAAGCCATCGTACCTTTTTTTCAGGAACACAATCATGGGTCGATTGGTTGTTGAGTTGCTGGTGATCTAGCCAGTGAGCCCGTTTGCTGTGGATTGTCCGACAAAACAAGCACCAGCAGTGTGGTGCAACATTTCTAAAGATTCGCACACGTAAATGGGTGTATTAGAAAAAAGATGATACATTTGTTGAGGAAGCATAGGGTGAAGATGCATGGCTTTTAGGATTTAGGATAACTGCAAAAGGTCATGTGGGCTGTCGTTTTTTGTGATAGACACGCATCAACGACAGCAGCACATCGTTGTCGTGCATGATCGAGTACACTGGATGTATGTTGTATTTGTGTGTGTGTGTGTGTGTGTGATTAGAACGGAAGATGAAATGGGGAAGAAGGGCAATCGACCAAACTGAATCGGGATCATTAAGGCAACAACAAGGAAATAGAATTGATTATCGATTACAGACTAGCGTTTATTACCAAAATGATTTGCAGATCATCAACATTCATCAATACCCCACTCGATAAAGGGAACATGATTAATCTATTACACACGTATAAGATGATGGGCCATTTATCGAGAACCAAAAGGGAGGGTGCAATGGGATGCAGTGTTACCAGGATCAAAAAGTCTGTGTTCTAGTGCAACTGGTCAAATTCCCGCTACCCCTCTAAGAACCCCCACCGTTCTTTTTTTCCCCTTTTATCAAAGAACTCGTCAATATCCTCTCTTTCTTCTTTTCTCTCCTTAATCTATTTCTTTCTCTCTCTCTCTCTCTCTCTCGCTTACAACTCTACTTGGGTAGTTTGTCCAGTCTTTCCTTCACTCCTTCAGACAAACAACCATTGCTAGAGTTAATCCCCCAAACCTCATATCTTTTCCCATCTTTCTACCTCTTTTTCTCCTCGAGGTTGATATCCGCTTTATTATATTCACCTTATCATCGATATACGTCTACTATCCACCATGCGAGATACTCTATTTGGCCTCTTGGGTTCTGTACGTCTGGTTCAAGAAGTCTCAAGGTCAGCTTCACAATCAGCAACCGCGTCTCCCAACGACAATGTCCCTCATTCATTACCTGCAACAGCGACAACTGATACCTCATCCACCGCTTCGTTTATGCCTAATGCGAACCGTTATTCACCATTGCTCAACGACGATTCCACACGCACGCATCAGGAACGATCCCACATCATGCCGACGCCGGCGTCGACGACAACGACCCATGGTAGCAATATCAATAATAACATGATGCCTTTGGCTGATAACACCAATTCGCCATGGCAACTCCCAGTATCCCTTGGTAATTACGCGCGTGGTGTGCCATTGTTTTTGCCGTCATATGCGAATCCGAGAACATTACCAAACTGGTTAATGCCGCCGTTACGCCCATCCACCGCTCCTGCTAGCACAACAACCACTACCACTACAACCTCAACAACGAATAATAACACGCGTTCGAGAAGAAAGCATGTTAGAAGGAATTCGCTCTACACCGTTAGACACCATCATCATCATCGACCCTCATCCACCACGACAAGTAAACAACAGCAACAGCTGATAACATCTGCAGGACAACAACAACAGCAACAACAGCAGCAAGTTTCACATTCCGCCGATATTCCGCTACCGTTATCATCGTCAGCTGCAGCTGCAGGAGGAGGTGTAGGAAGGGATGATGATAATATTGTTGATGATGGTGACAAGAATGTGCCCTTGCTCAACCTATCAGCATCCGTGGGCAAAGTCAAACCCAAATCCCAAAAGTTATTATGTCTTTGGCCGTTACCTGTCATCACTCGTTACATCATTGGCATTTCATTGCTGGTATCCATGCTCAATTTTATGGGCTTGTTGCATTTGAAATGCTCCTCACCATCTTACGTGATCCATCGTCTCGAGATTGCCAACTTGCTCATGTCACCTTTCCTATTCACGGCATCGTTACATGCATTTTTGCTATTTGCTTGGAACATTCTCATTCTCGGCCTATTCGAAGAATCGCTTGCTCACATGTTGGGTGGCACACGCCAATTTGTCAAGGTGTTTGCTGGCATTGTATTAGCAGTGTGCATGACGCGTCAAGCCATTGGATATCTTTTTTCCAAATCAACTGGATTTGCCGTACCAGCATTGTTTTTCAGTGATTCCTTGCATGAATGTAGCCAAGGTAAGATAATCACGTGTGTGTGCGTATTTGTATTTATACTCATCCACTCCATTTGGTAATTGAATGCAGGGCTTGCGCCGTTCTTGTTTGCTTTGTTGATTGTACAATCGCTGAGTATCGATGACAAGTACATTTTGATGTATGGTGCCGAGGAATCAAATCACATGATCACCGTGAGGAAATTCGTGTTGCAGCTGCTCATGTGCCTTGTCAATTATACCGTCAAGAACATTCTTTGGTGGTCGTTGACAGGTCTGCTGATCGGATACTTGGCCACCATTGTTATTCAAACTTTCCTTGCTCATCAAAAGACCTCTGCTTTGGCTTACACGGCGGCACCATGGTCTGCTGATCCACAATCCAAGTATGATGGACAAGGAGAAGGAGGTGAAAAAGATGATTACAGCAGCAAAGAGCAACAATACATTCGAATGGAACCCTTGAATCGACGTTTGCCACTTTGGCGTAGTTTATGGAGTGCCATCAAGAAAGGAGCTGTCGTTGTGATGATTACGATTCCAGTGTTACTCATGTGCAATGCTTATTATACACGTGAAACGCTTGTCGACCCAGCCATCTTGAACCAGTTGACTCATGATCGATACATGTTTACGTTTGTTGTCATGACAGCGCCACGTCGTGGTGATCCCGCCTACTTGTCACAGACTCTTGATTCATACTTGGCCAATTGGCCTGTTGATCCAGCACCGGGCTCTTTGTACGACCGTACCCAAGCAATTGTCTATACGCACTTTACCAATCACACTCAATTTGACACCGCTAAGCAGCGTTTCTCGTACGATCCTAAGGGACAGCATTATGTAAAGTGGATTCGTGAGCATGGCAACATGTTTGATCAACGCCTCCATGTGAGCAAAGCCTTGAGTCTTGCTGCCGACAAGTATCAAAGTACCTACATTGCTTTGCTCGAAGATGACTTTCCTATTTGTGGTGAAACGGAATGGCGTAAGATTGAAACTGTCATCCAAGCTGCCAACCAACACGTGCCTGGTCATTGTGGTGTCTTTGTTGGCACCGGTGGAAGGTAAAGAGAGGGAAAAAAAGACATGTGTTTATGATCGGGAAACGGTTAAACTAAACGATTGGATCATAGTGGATTGTTTATGAAGCCCAAGATTGCCAAGCTCGTGTCGGGTTTATTACTCAAGTATACAGAAACCCCTCCAGACATTGTGATGCAGGAATGCTTAGCGGGCAATCTCCCCGAATGCAATGAGTGTAGCAACACTTTGGTCACAAGTAAAACCTTGCTGATGTATCATATTGGGTTCAACACCTCTACCAGCGAGGATCGGGCGTACAAGAAGCATGATTTCCAATGCGGTTGGCGACATCCATTTGTAAGTGACATTATTCTAGAATGGGCTTTCAGAATGACTCATGTATTTATTTATAATCATTGTGCTATAGAATGGGGATCCCAACGTCATAACCCTTTAATCAATGTGCAGAACCACGTTATATTATTCGAACGCTTGTTCTTTTACCACCCACCATCACCCCCCCAAACTACCGCCTTACATTTTAAACAACCCCCCAAATCCCCATTTCAGCATATTGCTTACTCGCCGCAGATAGATTTCCTTATCCCTTACCCTAGCCATGGATCGTCTTTCCATTCGTTCTTGTACAATACGCTTCATCATCACATTGTGTGATTGTTGGATTCTTTTTCTGGGGATGCATATGCACACATGATATCCCTGGTGTCTACTACACTTTTTTTTGTTTCCCATCAGCAGTCCTTTGCTATCTTTACTTATTACTGATATACATCTTACCTACTGTTAATACCTACAAGCTCCCTATATTCATTGTTCTGGATTAAAGGTTTGCTTTTTCTGTCCGGGTCACGCGAGGGGCGTAAAATGCAATTATGTGCAGTAGTATACATGCAAAAAGACAATCATGCAGCATGTGGGTGCATATGAGTGGGCAAATGGTCATGGTAGCAGTAGTAGTTGTTTATCAATGGCCAGTATAGAAAGGAGGGGGTGAGAGTGTATGTGTACTTGCATTGTTGTGCATTCAACATAAGGTGTCAGTGCTATTTTGAAAAAAATAAATGTAAAGAGGGCATTGTGGACTTCTCTCGGTTTCTCAACCACTCCGATATCACGCCACTTTTTATGGGTGATCTAAAAAGGCAAAGGAGAAGACCAAAAAGGGGGGGTGGGTGGGTGGGTTGTGTGTGGATGTCTTTGCAACAAAAAAGTCCGCAAGAAAAACGATTGTACGCAAGAGCCATCTTTTGTTTCTCTTTGTTGCCCCTTCCTTCTCTCTTTCTCTCTCTCTCTCTCTTTGTCCTTGAACGCATCATTCTCACGCTTCAATGGAGGTCTTTGACAGTACAATCTTTGCAAACGACGACGACGACCCCAAGAACTTTATCAACAACTATGCATCGCTTTCACAATTCGATCTAGATCTGCAACAGCAGGCACAAGCTGCAATGCAGCAAGGTACCTGGCAAGATTTCGACATGTTCTTGCCACAGCTCGACTGTCCCAATCTCTTCTACAATGCACCCATCACACCACCTCATGCGTTCCCTACTCCTTCACCGCCACAACGCCCCGTTGAGCAGACTACGACTACGACAACCACCACCAACAACAACAATATGCCATTGTTTGATACAGCATTTATGGATGACACCACTACATTATACAGCCAAGCTTCATCACTACTTCCACCCAACAATATGATCCCTGCTGTGAGCGAAGGAGAGAACAATGGTAGCAACAGCATGATTAAGCAGCAGCAAATGCCCATTTCTCCGCCACTTGTATCGTTTGACACCACACCTGTTGTCCCATCGCAGTGGAGCGATCCGGAGCCTAAGCCCGAACCCATTGGTTCTTCTTCTCCGATTCTAAGCGAAAATGTTGCCATGTCGACATCATGTTCACTTGATAATGAGCAACGACACATTACTCCTCCACCAGATATGTCTGGACCTCCTCCTTTACCTCTTCCTCAATCGACATCATCCACATCCATTCCTACAACACAACAACAACAACAACAATGGAACACAACTGAAACAAGTGGTATGTATCCATCCTCTCATTCAATTTTTAATTAAGACCACATGCCATTAATCTTTTTATTCTTGTTCCAGCCAAAGTTCCGATTCAACGACTCAAACCACCTGTTACAGGTATCACAACAACGCCTACTTCTCCTTCTGGTGCATCATCAACAGCACCCACAGGCCGTACTCAGAAGAAGACAGCACATAATGCCATTGAACGTCGCTATCGCAACAATATCAATGATCGTATCACCGAACTCAAGAATGCGGTCCCAGCTCTTGTCCATGCTAAGCTAAAGGATTCTCGTACTACCGGTGGGGCTGGTGCATCCAATAAGCGATCCCATCGCTCTGTTGAAGATGACGATGAAGAAGCTGAGGATGGTGAAGAATACATGGATGGTGTCGCCGTGGCAACCAAGCTCAACAAGGCAACCATTTTGCGCAAGGCAACCGAATACATCACCCATTTGAAAAAGACGGGCGAAGATATGCGTCGTGAGAATGCTTTATTGCAGCAATTACTTGCTCAATTACCAGGTGGACATGAGGTGCTTGGTCGATATCAGATGCAAAAAGTACAACGTGAACAAGAGATGCAACGTCAACGAATGGAAGAAAAGCAAATGATGATGAAACAGCAGCAACAGCAACGAAAGTCTCGCAAGCGCACACGCACTCAAGAAGAGTATCCAAGCAGCTCATCATCACCAGCATCCTCTGCACACAGTGATCCACTCACACCACCAGCAGGTGCCAATGTTGGAAATCGTGTGTTTATGGCCATTTTTGCATGCTTGACATTCTTTTCATCATCGCCATTGACTACGGGTCCTTCAAGTGCGGAGCAATTCCAGAATCATCAACACGCCGCTCGTACTACAAGTGCTGATTCGGCTACCGTCAATACAACAACCCACTCCAAGAGCATGACGCTGGATTCGTTTTTGCCTTTTGAAGATGGATGGTAAGTCTTTTGACATGAAACATGATAATCATCAACATGCGCTAATTCATTTAAAAAAGGTCAACATTGCGAACAGCTGTATTTGTGTTATTTTTGGCACACTTGTTACTTCCATTGATTGGTACATGGTTATGGCCATTTTCACTCAATGTGCGCCGTGTATCACGATCCAAGCGTTTAGCATCACATAAACGTACATCCACACTCAAGTCTTCTCATATCGCATCTACACCAGCATTCACACCAGGCGATCAGAAATGTTTTCGTATCTATGACATTATTGTCAAAATGCTCGAATCCAATGAAGATGGTCCTCCACGCACCACCACTGGCTATGTCACTCAAACTCTCAAAGAAGCAAGTCGATTCATTGCACGACACACATTTGGATACGAGATCTTGTACAACGAAGAAGAAGAACGATTGATTCCTGAAGACGAATGGGAACAAGCTTGCCGGTGGATCAAATTGAATGAAATTGAATGCTTGGGTGGCAATCCAGAAGCTACACGTTGGACAATGTTACATTCATGCTTGCGTATGCTCAACTTGGTCGAAGTCATGGAAGATGAAGAACATCCAGAGCTCTCACAAATGCGTGCTCGTGTCTATGCAACAGCTGCTATGCAATTTTCAGTCGCCAATTTGCCATTGATCCCTACCAAACGTTTGGTGCGTTATTTGCTTGGTATGGCAGTCTATGAACCCTTCTCTGATAACACCGATGGTGATGTACATATGCGATCTTTGGTATCTCAACAAGAGCAGCAGCATGATTTGGTCGACAGCATCCTCAACTCTCAAGCATGGAGCGAAGCATTGGATGTGATGCGTCATCAAATGGGTCAATTTTCTACCATGTCACTTTCTCTCGCAGCACCTGTGGTGGTTCCCGTAGCCGTCTTATCCACCTTACAACACCTCAACCACTTGCAAAAGCAATTTGATCACTTGATTGTCGGCATGGCTTCCAACAACAATGAAAAAGATGAAAAGACGTTGGCAGCACAACATGAAACCTCGTTCTTTGATCCATCACCTTTGGCTGACAGCGAGCAACAGCAACTGGCGTTTTGGCTTGCAGCTGTGGGCATGACGGTTGAATCTTTATGGCGTAATGATGATGATATGACAGCCATTGAGCAATGGATGGAGATTGTTGTCAAACGTGTACCAAGATCCCTTACAAGCACGCATGGCGGTTTCCAAGACAACGTAGCAGCTTTAAAGAAGCGCAACAACATGTTGGATGAAATGATCAAAAAGAGCATTGTCCTTGTATTGGTTGGTGCTGTATTGATCAAACGTGGTGGTACCGATCATGTTGAACAAGGCATTGAGCAATTGGAACGTGCTGAGCGTTTACGTGGATCGATCAAGAAATTACTTCAGAACAAAAAGGATGTATCGCCAGCGGCTGTGGTGTCCCTTGAAACGGTTGTACTTGCACAAGCTGAGTTTGCCGTAGCCATGGTGGGATTAGAAGCTTGGATCACAGCATGGAAACACAAGGGTGGTGAAATGCGTGCAAGAGTGCGTCAAGCAGAACTTGATTTGAGAAGAATGATTCGACGTCCACCTCTCCTTGATGATGCCCTTACAGCCAACCAGATCATTGTAGCTCGACTTGTTCGCTTGGGCCAATTTGTCTCACGACAACCCGATGATGTCGATTCAGCCAGTGACGCATCCGATATCGAAGATGATGCAAACACTGGTTCCCTCTCTTACAACATGACAGCAACTTCTGATGAAGATGATTCTTCTATCGTCAAGCAAGCTGATCGCGCACTTGATATCCTCCATGGCATTATTGCTTAAATCACTACTATCCTCATTCGCTCCACTCATCCACAGCCAAATGTCATCATATTAGCTAAGAAAAGAAAATATCTCATATATCATCGCAATTCACAAACATGTATCTATCCAATATCTTGTATACGACCTCCCCCCCATTTGATTTTCCAATACAAATTAGTGTTTTTCCTCTCTTTTTTTTTCAATACTCACTCTCGTGTTGTTGTATATCCTCTTCGCTGGTACCCTCCATGTATAATGCTCGGCTGATAACAAAAAGAATGCCTTAATAACTTTCTCTCGTGTCTTTAAGATAAAGAAATGGTCCTTTATGTATTGGTTACATTGTCTTAAAGATGGCTACGTTGCCTATATGTCCACGGAGGATGGAAGCTGTAATAGGGCCTGGTGGTGATCCAGGATACCGGGAACATTTATGCGTACCCGCAATGTCTAGGATCAATGATGAAGACGCCATCGACTTTTCTCTCTGAAACGTAGACTCGTCTTACTTCGTGGAACTTGAACATAGTGTAGAAAGTGGTCTGTGATAGTAAACGGATGATCTCAGATCCTGAATTATGCATGGACAAGCAAGCACACCAAGACTTTTTTTGTGACGGATCCATCAGCTCATCACCACTTCCTACAAGCAATTGTCACTCTTTCCTCCTGTTTGTACCTGCGCATCTCTTTTTTTCATCATATTACCCTTTGATTGCCTATACCGCCGTAGCCCATGTTGATGTGAGTGTATAATGGCTGGATGATCTTGCTCTGTGAGGAATCCATGTACTAATATTGATGATGATCATTATTAGCGTTTCATTGTTATCCTCCCACTTTCATTGTCATTGTTGTCATTGTAATGTATTCCTTATTTCACCCTCTTCCAATACAAAAAGCAACCAAGCCAGCCACATTTACCATATGACCTGATAGTATGATACCCCAAATATTACGTTGAATACAATTTTCATTTAATGACGAAGAGGATAGCACATGGTAGTGTGGATATACTAATAGATATGATAAACGAAGAGCATTGCATGATAAGATACGGCTGAATCACAAAGGGTCGCAGGGATAATTGCGTCATTCTATCCTTGGTTGCTGCCTTCACGCGCATCCTCCATCCATAGATGCAAAATAGCTGCTTCGTGCATTGAATTGAACATCAATCGCTGTAAACACCTTCTTCCGTCAAAGATTAAAGCCCTCCCGACAGTCCCATCCAATCCATCATCATCCTCAGCCGCTTCCATGTGGCATGATCCTTCCTTCCTGCTGACGGCGTTCCAAGTATCCAAAGCAACAGTCCTCGTTGCACCTGATTGCATCCATCCATCCATATGTAACCATTGCAAGTCCAACATTGGTCGTAAAGAATCCCTGCAGTAATCGCTGCTGACATGCTTGAATCTTTTTGGGTCATTTTCTATCACAGCTCAACCAGATGAAGACTACTTGTATTGTGATGTACTTGATAGCTGATATGGTATCATCCAAAGCAATCCGTTTGTATTCAAGCAAGTTGTACACGTAAATAAAGCTGCTCCTGTACAATGGCTATCTGCTGTCTCCGCATACAAGGCTGTAAGGCAAGCTGCTGCAAGCAAAGAACGCTGTTGGAGACAATGAAGTAAAGACGTAGCTGATAGCAATTGCTGAAATGAATGCTGTTACCATTGGTCGTGATAGATGAGCGTACAAGAGAAGGTGTAGCGTCAAGAGAATCGTGTGTTGTAGTAGAATGACAAGAAGGCTGTGGTGTACACGACAGGCATTTGCCCTTCATTCAAAGACAATCGGATCAAGACAGTTGGAGCGTTGACATGATGAGTTGACGCAGGGCAATCGTTTGCAGGTGGTAATTGTACTTGGATGGGGCCAAGAGTAGAGAATGGGAGGAAGAGGGAAGAAGTGGAAATTTAAGTAGGCTGAGCTGTTGGACACCTCTTGTATAAATCCATGCATACTGTAATTGATCCATGACCTTGAGATTGCCCATCTCGAACGTGAAACTTTCACACAAGGTGGCCTTGGAGATACTGATCACGTTGTTCTAAAAAAGACCTTATGTTTCATTTGAAAATTTGGAATGGGAGGGTGCAGTGTGGGTTTACTATGTAAATCAGAAATGGAGGACAGCGCCGATTCATGATTTATCGAAATAGTATGTATTAGCTTGGGATTCCCCATTTCGAACTTGAAACTTTGTCAGAAGGTTCGCTGGAACATGCTGATCAACTTCATTCAATTCAAATCTGCAGACTTCATTGTGAAGATTTAAAATGCGGGGGCGGTCCAAATGGTGGATGACATGAACAAAAGAGCGGACGGTCCACCGCCCTGAAGTTGCCCACCTCCAACTTGAAAATTGTTCAGAAGGGTGCTCTTGGGCATGCTGATCAATTTGTTCCAATAAAGACTCCATGTTCATTATCACGATTTTGAATGGGAGCGACCCAAAGTTGGAGAGACAGGGACATTCGCAAGGCCTGCGATTCAAGAATTGACATGTTCGCTGTTCGAGCGTAGCTCAGCCAAATCAGCTCGGATCAAGAAACTTGAATGATGGAAATGCTGGGCAGGAATAGGAGAATCGTTCCCATGCACTGGATTTGGCAACAAAGACGAATTGGATGAAGGGGCTGTTAGCGGGCAATGATGAGCTATTACTGAAAAGTATACGTTGACCCTTCCAATCATGCATAATGAGCTGAGTTACACGAAGAGATCCTTCTGCATCTTTGGCTCTCCAGCGTCTAGCTACTTTGCATTAAACAAAGACCACTTCTCATATAGCATCACGCTTACAAACATAAAGGTGCCTGTATCTCCGAACTTTACAATCAAACGTGTGGTTTTTATTAGAGCAATGTGCACGGCTTGGCCAACAGCACCTTGTGTGAAAGTTTCACGTTCAATGTCGCAACTAGCCCAAAAAATATTTTTTTGGTCGTCGTCGTCGAAGAGGTCGACCCCAGATCTAGTTTGGCTGGTGGCGACATTGCGAAATCTGGGATTGGCCACGATGAACGTAAAACTTACACACAAGGTGCTGTTGGCCAAGCCGAGCCCATTGCTCTAATAAAAACCCCACGTTTCATTGTAAAGTTCGGAGATACAGGCACCTTTATGTTTGTAAGCGCGATGCTATATGAGAAGTGGTCTTTGTTCATTGTCAAGTAGGTGGACCCTGGCAGAGCAAAAGATGCAGAAGGACCTCTTTGGGTAACTCAGCTAAAAAGTCAGGACTTCAGGGACAATGCATGAAAGGTACGCAACCCTCACTTTTATGTCATACGTTGGCAGCTAATAGCCACTTTGTGCATTCCCAACTTTTGTGCATTCTATTGTAGGTGGACGATGCTCCTGCTCTAGACATTCATTTCCATGATTAAAGTAGGTTGATCCGAGCTGATTTGGTTGAGTTACGCTCACACAAGGTTACATCGGTTGAGCTACATCGAGCGTGCTTTATGTCCAGAGTGATGTGATCTCTCTTTGACCACAGCTCAGTCAAATCAGCTCGGATCAACCTACTTTAATCATGGAAATGAATGTCTGGAGCAGGGGCATCGTTCCCATGCAGTGGATCTCGCAACAATGATGACTGGATAAAAGTGGCCGTTAGCTAGCAATGCATGCCTGTTCCTAGATGATCCATAAAGTAATTATACATTGACCCTTTCATTCATGCAAACGTAGCTGTGTTACACAACACGACCCTCTGCATCTTTTGCTCTGTCAGGGTCCACCTACTTGACAATGAACAAAGACCACTTCTCATATAGCATCACGCTTACAAACATAAAGGTGCATGTATCTCCAAACTTTACAATGAAACGTGGGGTTTTTATTAGAGCAATGTGCTCGGCGTGGTCAACATCACCTTGTGTGCAAGTTTTACGTTCATCGTGGCCAATCCGAGATTTCGCAATGTCGCCACCAGCCAAACTGGATCCGGGGGTCGACCTCTCGAAACTTTTTTCGACGACCAAAAATATTTTTTGGGCTGTTTGCGACATTGAACGTGAAACTTGCACACAAGGTGCTGTTGACCAAGCCGAGCACATTGCTCTAATAAAAACCCAACGTTTCATTGTAAAGTTTGGAGATACAGGCACGTTTATGGTTTACCTATGCTGTAAGCTTGATGGAGCTGCTTTCTCCTAAAGGATGGTGTGGGCTGCATTAAGAGCTGAGTGAAATGCACGTAGTGGTTACACAAACACGTCCTTGACAGGTTGCTACACAAATGGATGATGATGATGATTGCCTTAGGTGAAGGTACGTAAGTAAACAACATCCAATCATGAAGGTGTGTCAAGGTATGTATCACATTTGGATGTAGGAGAAGGACGATCTGCATACGTAAACCAATTTGTATATGTAAAAAGATAGACTCAATGGAGGGATCACTTCACTTTTTCTCTTCTCAAGGTCATCCCACTCCTCCTTATTGTATCACAAAAGCCATATACACTTCTTCCATGACCGATAACAGGAGCATCTTTATTATCTATCTTCGAAGCAACAGTATGTAATCCACAAGCTAGCAAACTCCAACAAGCGTGTAATAAATAAACAGTGCTTTATTTCATCTAGCTATCTTGCTACATTGCCACCACCATCCTCGTAGTCGTCGTCCGTCATCGTTTGTACTCGTACTCGTGCTCGTCAGTAGGCGTCAATCTCATCATCACCCTCCAATATCCAGAAAGCACAAGTTAAAAAGAATGGGATCTTGCAGGCTTCCTCTTGAATCTCTTCCTTCTGACAATGCGGCAAATAGTCACCATGATTCTCATCACCGTATTAATTGAGTCCATTCACCATGACCATGCCAAATCCGTTGGTGAAAAAAGATCCAGAGATCGCTGCTGTATATGCTTCCTTTCCATCCATCCCTTGGTCTCTCTCTTTGTGGGTCAATTTCCATCGAGCAGGGTCGCTTTCGATCCTAGCTCAACCAGTTGATTAAGGTGTCATCCAAACTTGAGAGATCACTTCCTAAATGGACCAAGGGAGCCAAAGCCATCAATAGATCCATTCCTTCCATCTCATATACCAAAGTAATGCAATATTCAGATCCATACCCGTATCCAAATTCGATTGTATTGAAACAAGTTGCTACACGTAAATAAAGCTGCTTCTATACAATGGCTATCTGCTGCCCACGTGAAAAGGCTGTAAGACACGTTGCTGCAAGTAAAGAACGCTGTTGGATACGTAGGAGTAAATAGCTTGCTCATAGCAACTGCTGCATTGAATGCTGTTACGATTGGTTGTGGCAGAGGAGTGTCCAAGAGAGAAGAGGCTCGTGTGCTGTGGAAGAGTGACAAGAAGATTGTGTACACGCCATGCACTTGCCATTCAGTCAAAGGCAATCGGATCAAGGCAAATGTAGAATTGACATGATGGGCTGAAGCAGGACAATCGTTTGCATGTGGTAGTTGTATACTTGAATGGGGGCAACGGTTGAGAATGGGAGGAGAGACAAGATGCTGGGAGTGGAAGAAATGGAAATTAAATAGGTGCCCTGAGCATTGTTTCAGGCCAGCTTATTACACGGAGGTGGTCGCTTTTTGTAAATATGGATGGCAAAGGGTTGCAGGTTACTGTAAAGACGAATACTATGAGATTGCAATGTGGCCGCGTAAATGTGTAAGATCATCACTCATACATACGCAGTGTCAAGTCTATATAAATGATACAATGGTATGCTAATCATTGACGCCTGTTGTCGCGTTCCTCCTTGGAGTGATCTCGATTTCCATTTTGTGAGTGGGACAATATTGTGCTATCATCAGTGCATAAGCAGCCAATCGGTTCACAATGTGTGTGATGTGGGTGCGGATGTGAGTGCGATATAGACTAGAGCAAGCTCGGATCATGATCCCGTCAAATATTAAGCTGTGTGTAATCTCAACTCGATTTATTTGTTTAGCCACCATTTGCTGCTCCCTTTTTTCACTCCTTTTCCGATTTCTTTTTCTTTCTCTTCTTGCACGCGTCTCTTTTATCATGTCGCCTACTGCCACGACTACCATCACACCGCCAGCTGATACAACCACAAGCAGCCAATGCAGTGATTGTAATGGATCAGCCATTGTCGGATCACAGGGCAAGAGAAAGAAGCAGCTGGGTCCCTATCTACTTTTGGATACACTTTCCTTGAGCGATGAATATAGCAAGACCAAGCGTGCCGTGCATGTTCACACTGGTAAAGAGGTATGAACCCTACTACTCATTCCTTGTTGTACAGGATGAAAATTCACGTGCAAGCATTAGGTCGCTGTGAAGCTCATTAATAAAGCCCGAGTGGAAGAATTCAATCTACGAGACAAGGTGGACTTGGAAATCTCTATTCTCAAGGTAATGCACTTGTCCACATCGGAGAGAGAGAGAGAGAGAGAGAGGATGAGGGGTGTGCGTGTTTGTGTACATACAAGTATTATTAAACGCACTTTCACGTAATAGCGATTGATCCATCCATCGATTGTCAAACTCTTTGATGTCATTGAAACCCAAACTCATGTTGGCTTGGTGATGGAGTATGCACCCGAAGGCGAGCTTTTCGAATACGTGGTGAAGAATGACTATGTTGAAGAATCCAAGGCCCAGGTGTTTTTCGCCCAATTGATCAGCAGCGTTCATTACATGCATCGTAAGCAAGTTGTGCATCGAGATCTTAAGCTGGTAAAACAAGGGGAAAATGATGATCATCCTCTACACTCTTTAGCTGATACCAAGTTGCCATGGTTACATAGGAAAATCTAGTACTCGTGGATGATCAACACTTACTTGTCACGGGATTTGGATTTGCCAATCGCTGTGAGGGAGATTTGTTATCGACATGTTGTGGGTCGCCGTGTTATGCAGCCCCAGAGCTGTTGTTGCGTACCGAGTATGTAGGCCCAGCTGTTGATATTTGGTCATGTGGCGTTGTGCTATATACAATGTTATGCGGATACTTGCCATTTGAAGATCGTGGCTTTACAGCACTCAAAAATGAAGGCAACGTGAATCTATTGTATCAAGACATGCTTGAAGCAGCTTTGACATTTCCACCTCGTGTCAGTGAAGATGCACGCGATCTTTTGCGCCAAATGTTGGAGCCGGATCCTGCATTCCGATGCAGCATTGATGTGGTGATAGCGCATCCTTGGTTGGCAGCCCATCGTGCTTTTTTGGAAAAGCCCATGCATATACTTGAAGAAGAAGCTACAAAAACGATTGCAGATAATCGTCAGGCGACCACAACTTCTGCTACTGTCACTACACCCACGAATGGTCATAATGGTATTAATTCACCTGTGCCAACTGAACCCGATGAAGATTCAATGGCTGCACAAGCTGCAGTTTCCACTACCCAAACTACCGATGCTGCTCCTAAAGCTTCCCGAGTCACCATTACTGCTCCACCTACACCACCATCTCCTTCGCCTACACCTTCGCCTACACGACAACAAGCTGCAGCATCAACACCTGTATTGACGTACTATTCTAATAAGCAGCAAAACGCTACTATTGAGAAAGAAGATCATCATCACAATATGCGTCTTTTTGGCAGCCTGCGAAGATTTATCCGGAGGAGAAGTAAAAAAGGCAAGTGAGACGAGTTGTATGATACACATAGGGATGTTGTGTATGTGTATGTGTGTATCCCAAGTTGTGCACTGATCACTTATTGACTCGGAGTTACCATTTCCAGCAGGTAGAAAGGGCGTGCTTTCTTTTATTCATCATTCCAGTAATGACAATAATGAACCGTGCACGCGTGTGCAATACGAGTCATTGCTGATTTTCCGAAAGATGACTGAGACTCAATTGGAATCCTACTTGACACAAGTCCTTGGTGTACTTGGTATCAATGCCACAACACACAATCTCAAGTTTGAGTGTACTCGACCTGCTGCCCCTCACTCTGGTGCTATTTACGGCGACAATGAGAGCCGAAGGAATGTGACGTTCATGGTAGAAATTTGTGTTGCAGCAGCAGCATCGCATGGATTACGCATGATCGATGTGCGTCGTATCGATGGCGAAGAAACAGCGTACGAGTTTTTGTGTGGCAAGGTCTTGGATACCTTGGAAATGTTGATCAGGGCAACCACAGCCTAAGTGAGTCGGCATTGAAATACACCACCCTTATGCAGCTCAGATACCCGTACTCGACAAAATACCATTATTCAGACAAATAAATATTTATTATGATTGAAGCAAGCAGTAATACATCCTTGATCATTAGAAGAGGAAACGAACACGCTTATTATACTCACGAAAGGTTACATAGTAAATGGTACAAGATCATCCATCATAGCTAGCAGCTTAACTTTAGCACTTTGAGGTCTCATAGGATGGTGCAAGTATATACATGGTAATGGGATCGGTTGCCTTGTTACGATAGTACGATATCAAACACCGAGCATGGAGCAACACAATTCATGGCCACCACGTTGACGGTCATTCTGGAAGCTCGTGAAATTTTTAAAGCGGTCCTCCGCTTCCCACAGCTACGCATGATCGATGTGCAACAACAGCAAGGTATGAATGTTGCATGATGTATTTGTAGTAGCCAATCTTACGAATAAGTGGGACATGATGTTGCTCAAACCAGATCATTTGACATGAACATGGTACCATGTCAAACCGATCACGGCCCACATGGGTGAATCCACAATCGATCTATTATCCCGCTTTTCCACGGCCAATTAAGCAGGCCATCTTATAAGAGTGATGATGATAATGAGATTACTAATTGATGCTATCATTGGTGATGGGAAAGCACAGGGACGTTCATCGTTTTGATTGGGCTGCAAATTGGCACTTGCATCATAATCCAATTATAAGCTACATGTTTTGGGGAAATCTGATTCCGTTGTTGACCTGTGTAACAAATAAAGAGCATGGATAATGATCTAAGGTACAAACAACAGGCACCATTGATGCGTGGGCTGATATCAGAACTGAGCTGCAATGAACGGCAAAGCGGATATGAAATGAGCAACTGAGACCGAGCCACCCAAAAGACGTGCGCCTTCCCAGTGTGGGGTACTTGAGTAAAACAACGCTTTGCTTTACAGCTCTTGCTTTGCTTGTGTTACACGTTCCTTCCCTTTTATGGAGATTATCCCTTGCTTGATTCTTTTTTCTTTTTTTCGTTCTTTTGCCTTGCATTGCGGAGCCAAATAGGTGTAACTCAAAGACGACGCCGCCGCACGAAGATTAAAACCAAACAAGCGTTGATCTCTACAAGATTGAGAGAAAAGTAGATGTGGATAAGACATATCTTTTTCCATATGCATAATAATGAAGCCGTTTATTAAAGGCATATCCCACAACCGAAAAAGTGGACCTGGGTCACACAGCAGAAAGGATCATGCTACCGTGGAGAAAAGAAATATCCAGTCCCGTTTCCTTGAAACCTACTAGTACACCCCACATAACATGATCCCTCTTCTCTATTCAATGCCATTGCTTTCTTCCTTGTCAATATAGAGATCAATGCCTATGTCTAATGTCTATTTATACAATTCATAATAGAATTGTATGGATACAAGATGGATGATTGCAATGTGGTTGCCAAGCAACCCACGTCTTCCCGCGGCCAATGGATAGATCCAGTACACCAGTTTGTGTTACTGTCTCGGATCGGAGTCCATAGATCGAGTGAGTGAGAGAGGGGTTCTCACGTCTCTTTGAGCTTCTCTCTCCCTTTGCTTTCTCTTTTCCCGAACGTGTTGCGTAGGTGTGTTGCCGTGTGCTGTGTCTGTTCATCCAGCACAGTCTCCCTCCTTTATACAACATGTCACAAGAACAACGTCCATCTGGAGCAGCTGCATCAAAGAAAATCCGAATGACAATGGCCTGTGAGCGATGCAGGTAAGCCGATCAAGTACATCTTATAGTCCATCTTAGTAATCAACCCCACCATTCTCTCTCCTTGTTGCAGATCAAAGAAAGGTATGCATTGCTATATCATTTATCTTATTTTATCTAATGCTTTATTATAGTCAAGTGTGATTTTGCTCATCCTGCATGTTCTCGCTGTCAGCAAGCTAAAGGTAAGCTGTCAAATCTTCTTTATCCTTCATTTGGATCAGCTGACACGAAAACAAATAGCAACATGCTCTTACAATGGATCAGCAACACAAGTCGATCTCTTCAACCTTGTCAAGCTCAATGAGACGGTTGATATGCTTCAACGCCGTGTGCAATCGATCGAGAGTGATATGAAAGATGTATCGACCAACACTCGCTACGTAGCCGATGAATTCCGAATGACTCGATCGAATGATACTCCTCATCGTCTCTTTACATCATCTGCCACTGCTACCAATTCATCATCATGTGTATTACCATCCTCGTCATCATCATCATCATTATCATCATCAGCCTTATCTTCCTCGTCACATCCACAATGGACACTTTCTCTCACGCCCAATGGTTTACGTATTGATACGAATGTCATTTCGATTCATGCATTGTATGATATGCTCCTTGGTTGTATCTCTCCTCAACTTCAACAACAACAACAACAGCAGCAGCAACAACAACAACAACCGCCAGCATCATCATCTACACCCATCGACAGCAAAACCAGTATTCATAGTGCATGCAGCCATGATTCACCAGAGGTCTCTTCACCCACATCTTCGTCATCGAGTAATGCGGTACCATTGGATGCATCAACGACGACGCTTGTACGAAAAAAGAATTTATGGAAGACGAGACTCAAGACGTTTCCATTGTACAGCACTTGGGAAGCACAATCGAATGATGACAAACAACAACAGCACATAACATCGGGGCTTGACAATCAAGGAGATCTTTATGATTTGATGTCGGATGAGATGTTTTCGATATTGATTGAGATTTACGACGAATGCATGTTGATGCTCCCATGTGTTGATCCAGCAAACTCAGTCGTTGAGCGATACAAGCGGGGTTCACTTGATCCATTACTTTTGAATGCTGTCATGTGTTGGACAGCTCGACATGCGGCTGTACATCACAATCTATTCCCGGGTCAAGATCCAAACAAAGTGGGTGAACCTTACTTTGCCAAGGCCAAAGAATTGCTCAAGGAACGCTTTGCAGTGACGGATGTGGATACGATGCATAGTCTCTTGATCATGTATGTTTATGCCATTGGTCGTCGTGGTTGTGAATCAGAAGCATACATGTACCTTGGCTTGGCTATTCGCATGTGTCTTGATATGAAAATGTACCGTGAACCTGAACCAACATCAGAGATTGATCCACTGATTCGTGAAAGAGATCGACGTTTCTTTTGGGCTATTTACTTTTTGGAAACATTATGCAGCATTCATTCCGATCGACCCTTTTCATTGCCACCCGAGGATGTTGTGACAGTGTCATTCCCAGATGCTATGGATCATGAACAAGGTGAAAGACGATGGCGTGTGATGTTCATCAATCAACGTTTCCGGATCACTCGCATTTATCGCAACATCATTCATACGACGGCTCAAGATAGTCCATTGCTAGCATCTATATCAAGCCTCGATAGGGAATTACAAGATTGGTATGATCAGCTGCCAACAGAGTTCAAGTATGTTCCAGGACAAGATCTTCATCGTCGTGATTGGAGCAGCACTTCTTTTCGGGAACAAGCTTGTCTCAAGTTGAATTGGGAATTTCATTTCCAGATCTCTCAGCTTTATAGTCTCTTTGCTTCACGATCTTCATCATCATCGTCATCTTCCTCATCCGCCGTGGGTGGTGCTGATATTCCAACAAGCGCCTCTTCAGCTATCGATTTGCTTGCACAAAAACGATGTTTACAAGCCGCTGATGTAATGGTCGAGTTACTTGAATGCTTTGGTCGATTGAATCAACGTTGGTGCCATTTCTCGCTTGAAACTATCATGGTCCCTGCTATGATCTATCGGCTCTTCCTCAGCCGCATTGGCAACGATGAAAGGAGTGAAGAAAGCAGGCAATGGTTTAAGCAGCAACTAGAACGTATCGTGCGCATCCTTACATCATCACCAGTGAGACAACACAAATACGTCGTAGCCTTTGTCAACAAAGTCGAGCGATTATTGACTGAGCAACAAGTTGAAGATCTCGATCTTAGTGAGGAACACGAAGCGGCAACAAAAGCATCATCTTTAGACAACCAAACATCAACACCAACGCATCAAGATGTGATGACTACAGCAACCACAGAGTCAGTGACCACAACCACAACCACAACCGCCACAGCATCAATAGCAGCACCTTCGACGAGTGAAATGTTTAGCAACATGATCAAGGAACCAGCTGCAGCACCCTTAGGAGGAATGATGTTTAGTGATTTCTTTGGTACTGGTCCACCTGGCACGCTTCAAGACATGCTACAAACCACACCTCCACCTGTAGCACCTTCCGTTGCTTCAGTGGTGAGCGGATTTGGTACTGTTATGGATGAGAGTCAATTTGCACACATGACAACGCCTATGGATTATTATTCAGCCTCGCCATTCCCAGTAACAGCAGCAGCAGGTGGAAGTGCAAGGTGGAGTAACCATAACACCCCATCACCAATGCAACATCACCAACAACAACAACAACAACCACATCAACCACAGCCACATCATCAACAATCGCCACCCACTGTGACACCATTTGCCCAACCGAATTATCATCACCATCATCATCCATTAACTTCGTCATCCTCGTATCCTGCGACGATACCATTACAACCGCCCAATGCAGGTCATAAACGACTTCATGACGAGCAAATCAAGGGTCCATTCCAGTTCTTCGGCTAATGAACCTTCCATCCGACAACTTTCCTCACTCAATATTCATATCTATACATAATACAACCACATCCCGCGATATACAACTTAGCAACATTTCACACATTACATTCTGCCTTTCTCCTTCTTTTCGACCATCATTTTGATATTGTACAGTTTCCATGACGACTTTACCATAATAGTGTACATTTATTCCGTTTCTTTCATCGTGTTTGCCATTGGTCTCATGTGTGTTGTGCATTTGGCGTTGATTACAATTCAACCTTGGAACCAATCATCCCACCTCCAGGCGCCATTTCTTTATGCGCATGGTTACCGTTTCCACCCCAACACCTCCTTTTTTGTCATGTCAGCCATAATCAAGTATGAGCTTACTATCGTGCATGATGCAAATACCCACCAACTCTATAGTTTGCCAATTGTTTGTGTCGATCATGGGATGGATATTAATTACAGGACAAGGTTTCTTCACGACGCCTTTGCTTTTAGTGTGGGCTTAACATTTGACAGGCTCTAGGTTTCCTCAATGGAAATTATAGTTAAACTTGTTGTTAAGGTATAGCATCGGATTTTCCTTCAATAAACTTTCCAAACACTAATGTAATGTAATCAATATACTTTTGACTGGATTTGTTTAAATAGTATCCATGTCGAGTGCATATTATTGTTTGGTTCATGTAGGACACATGTGCGTGAAAAGCCTCGTACGTTTTGGTTTTCATCAACAATGATGGGTAGCATTCGAATTGTTAAAGCATCACATAGCAAAAGAGATCAAGTAAAATGCGAGAGATACACAGACATTGAATATGCATTGATCCCAGGGTCAAGGGGTTTATACTGTGCGAGGCATTTATACACGACAACATGAAAGTCATCGTCATTCCTTTATCCTACATATACACATACGTTACAAAGTAAGGGCTTATCGGGCTTATCGGCGCCTATACGAGCGCGCGTCAAGCTGCCGTAATCTTTTCGTCATTACGATGACGATCTTGCATCAAATGTGTGACCCGGTGCCTTTTTGTTTTCATAGCCGTGATGTTGTATGTGTATGTGCGCTTCTCCTTTTTTCATCACTCTTGTTCGCAATTTCTCACTTCCATCTCCCAATTATCGTCTCCTTCACTGCTTTCCTCCCCCCAAACTACGTATGACTTTGAGTTTGTTTACCTTCTCAGAATAGAAAACGACCAAGCGTTATACCGTTTTACTCCTGAACCATGTGTGCATTCCGAGCAAGTGAGCGCATCATCTTGTGTACCTTCATCAAGTGACACTATGGGTAGGATCACACACATCCACGCATACCATTCCGCACAATAACTCTATCAATAGGATCACATACATACCATACCCGATATACCTTTTAACGTTACGAATGATGATAAAGTAAGGATTGATCAAGAGTAGAAAAGCTGATTACCAGAGATGAGGGATGTTGATGATGATGATGTTTTACTGCACACCACGTTGAGGAAAGGGGAAGGGGAAAGACGACATTGCATGGTGATTTGCGATTATGGCAGCAAATTTGGGATGTGTTGGGTATGCGAGGGCCGTGTATTTTACCGAGGATGGATGGTGTTGTGAATCATGCAGCAGCTGCTGCATCTGCTACGTAGCTGTCATGGCGCGGAGATAAACGGCCAGGGGTAAAGTGAATAACAGGGAGAGCACATCCGCACCACCACCATTATCATCATCAGGGGGTACGGGTTGATGACAAGGAGCGATCCAATGTACGTCTGAATATCACACACGCGTGGTGCATGATTTCTTTGTAAGAATTCATACCACGTATGTGCACACAATGGCTCATTCATTCAACAATGATTCCATTCTCACTCCCTTTTGTCGCCACGACAAGAAACAAATTGTCAATTTCCACAGCTATTTTTGCTGTTGCGCTCACACACACCTCCGTAATGTATACAATATCGGGAAATATTTGTTGTTCTTTGTCAATGATGCTCTCTGCAGATCCCCTGTTCCCTTTTACAGCCATCAATGGTACACACAATACCAGCGAAACTCCCACGCACATCACCATCTCCTTTCCTTTCCTATGATCTGGAACCCTTGCCTTTGTTCTTGATATACACTATTCTGGTACCTTTATTGCCATTAAAATAATCAACATACACATAAAAAAACTTTAGCTGTGTCAAAAATAGAGACAAGTGGACGTGCGCACATTCTCTGTGTACAAACGTACCAGCAACTTAGAAATGAAGGGTCTACGGGAAAGGCTATAATGATCACACATTAAACGCGGTGCAACAAATATGCATCTTGCATATCTCAAATGTTGCAATCAAGATCGTTGATGCGTATTTGTTATCGCCCATGGTAGACATACATAGGTCATCTCTCATTCGCATCAACGCGCAGCATCAAGGAGATAATAAGAAGGCCAATGTGACCAAGCCACGGATAATAGCAAGTGGGTGAACGCATTTATACATATGCAACACAGATATAGTGTCATTATTGTTACGGCGTATGAATGAGCGGTAAGACATGTAGGGGAACGGGAGCCTCATTGCACCACGTTGTGGTAGGAAAATGAAAATGTAAGGAAATAGCATGCAGAATCAAGATACAGGTTCCCCCTTATGGAACTGCCTTACCAGAGAACAGACAGCATCATTGGCTATTGTATGCAACTATCTTTAAGACACATATCATCATCAATTTATGCCATGTTATGCGATGCATATACGCCAACAACAGCATTGGAGAACAATTTTAGTAACAATGTGGGGAGAGCAACATCATTGGGGTCGATGGCACCTTTTTTCTTTTTCTTTAAGCAATGCAGATGCAATGTTTTTTCTCTCATTGCCGTTTACGGATATCAGACGGCTCGTGGCGAGAGTGTTGGGTAGATGATGGATCAGGGGCGATGTTCAAATGGGCGATCTTGCAAGCAAAAGCATGCAAACTTTGTCTCTTTCCCCTCTTTTTTTTGCTCTCTAACGGTTGTTGACCCCCCATTCCTTACTTGCTATTGCTCTCTCCCGATTCGCTTGTGCGTGGATGCTGCTACCCTGATACCACTAACATCATTTCCACGCTTTTACATCTCCTGTCAGCGCCAAATCGCAAATTGGCTGTGTAAATGGCACACATCCACTCGTTCAATACCCCTTGTCTCCTTGCCCTTCTCACTTTTGTTGCATTGCGTAGCATTGTAGCATGATGGTAATTGCTATTTCGAGGTCAATACGTTCTGAAAGGTTGCCCAAAAGTAGGTCCAACCACTATGCCGGCCCATGGCAAAAAAAGGGAACCTCCATTCAGGGTCAAAATGATACTATACAAAGCATCTCACGCGACATGCAAGGCGAATATTCGAGCGAAACGACCATTTGGGACGATGGTGAAGGTAAGGGTGGATGAATTGCATCGTCGTCCATGCCGCTTTAGGCTTATCCTATACACACATCACCCTCACCTTCTTTTTATCTCTGGCATCCCCTCGTCCCCCATCCCCCAAGCAACTCTTGTTAGCCATCATTATATCACCCCTTCCACACTTTCTCCCAACTCTCCTATTCCCACTCTTCTTTTTTTAAGCTCGACTTTTCTCGTTTCTTTCTTTCTTGACACGCCACTCACTTTTCTTTTTTGCTTTGCGTTTCTTACCCACAGCACACATAAACAGCCGATCACTTGTACACACACTCATACTTATAGTACAGCATCAACAATAATCTTACACGAATGCCTGCAACTGAAACCTTCCACGGATTTATCGAAACTACAACTGACACCCTGCTGATCTTTGAAGCATGTCGCAGAGGTATCCTACCAAAGATCAATCGCCGACTCCAAGAACGTGAACGAGGTGCTGTCAAATCAGGCACTGTATATGTTTTTGACGAACGTGAATCAGGTATGTGTACTCTTATGCGTGTATTTTATCATTGCAAAATGTGGTATTGATAATGGTACTTTAGGTATTAAACGTTGGACCGATGGTTATGTATGGAGCCCATCCCGCATTCTTGGCAACTTTTTGATTTATCGTGAATTGGATGGGCGTGATTCTGTACAAGATCGCCGACGGCCTATGAACTATAATAGCTTCAATGGTGGATATCGTCAACAACAACATCATCAGCCTTATCCTCCTCCACCACAGCTACTCAATGATGCAGATCCCACTGAAGAGCTTGATGGCGTTGATCGAAACCGTGAACGCGCATTAGTAGGATCATTGACTACTTCCTACAACTTTAAGAAGGGAGGTCTTATCAAGAAGACCATGAGCGTGGTGGTGAATGGATCCGCTCAGCATTTGATCAGCTATTATACCAAGGAAGATGTATTGAACCACCGCTTATCAACACCATCCTCAATTCCTGAACTTGCATCACTCGAGATCTCACCCGAATTGTTAATGCGACAAAGCTTTCGTGTGCCACCTATGGCAGAGCATGTTGAGGTGCTGGATCACCCATATCACCAAACAACCAAGAAATTTGCAGGCGCGTTGCCATCCCCAGCTCCTTACTCCCTTATTCCATCGTCCCGTATGTTGATGAAAACAATGAAAATTAAGGGGAACGTGTCATACTTATTATAATTTTTGATCATATGTAGAAAGACGACGTGCTTCAGAAGCGTTTCCAGTCTCGAGACCAAAAACATCACGCACTGGGAGTTTGGATAGCCCTGCAACCACGGCACGACATCACATGTACATGGAACCTTTTGGCCATCCTGGTTATGCACAACATCATCAATCACCACCTGTGCACCCGCATCATGAACAACAACAGCATGATGGTACTATGAATCATGCAGCAGCTGTCACTGCAACTACTACAGCTGCTAACAATACTCCTCGAAGTGTGCATGACATGTCAACATCGCCACCTTGTACAGCTGCTGGTGGCATGATGAAGTATAGCAATGCTCCTATGGTACCGTTTCATGCAACCATGTCACCACCACCATTCATGGAATCTAGACCACCCATATCCACGGGTATGGCTCGACATGATATTGTTACTGAATCACCACCACCATCTCCATTCTATGGTCGACCTAGAAAATCATCCATGGAAGGATCACCAATTATGTGGCAACAACAGCAACACCAACAATATCAGCATCCAGCTGCAGCAGCAACAAGGTCAATGAATACCAATCCCACTAAGCCTGTTGTTGAGCAATACCGATCGCCTCTTTCCATGTCAACGACACACAGCGGGTATTATCCTACACCCCTACCAACAGGTGCAAATAAATACAATATGGAGCAACATCATCAGCTACAGCCTATCACTTCCCCAGCTGGTCCTCCACCAAATGAAGCCAACATACCAAGTGCTTTTCCCATGATGGCGTCTACTACTACAAAGAACCATTACCATCATTCAATGATGCCCGCACATCATCAACCACCGCCACCACCACCACCAGCTCCACAACACCATCAAGCTGAGGTGCAGTACTATTAAGACAACTGCGACGTTATTACCCATAACCCAATGCTATCGTTGTGCCTTATTATCTTGTTGTTCTCTTCCATCTTTCATCTTTTCCATACACTTTCTCACACGCCTTTCTAATCATACGTGCATTATTCATCAAACACCCACACAACACACATTCAAAACCTTATTATTGCCCATATCACGCATTCCATACTTGATTCTCCTATTGCTTTATGCACTTCATGCAATGTTTTTCTCTTTCTCTTTAAGCTTTCTTTTACTTTTGCATTGTAAAAACTTTTCTCCCTTTTGAATTCGCGCTCACCACCGATTACTCGTTATTTACACACACCACACACACACACGCACATACACATAGCGTTAGGAGGTCTGGCAAGGTTGGCATTTATAGTTATGAACCCAAAAAAAGGACATTTATATATATAACAAATAAAAAAATGGCTAATAGACCTGTAGTTGGGTACAATTGCTGGGTAACAAAGTTGCATCTCTCGCAGATGGTTCGTAAACGTCGCTATCGAAAAAAAAATAAAGCAGGGATAGGTGCATATGCAGCTGATAGATTATGCATGCAGCAGTGCGGTTGATCCATCATGATTCCTGTACCCTATAGATACCCATATCGACTTGGCACACCTGATGTCTGTCAAGGGTGATGCCCAAACACGGAGGCATTAAGCCTAATGCTTACTGGCCTGTGTGTTCGATCATGTTAAACTTTAGCAACGATAGGTACGAGTCCGTGCACAAACACGGTTTCTTGGATCAATCCATCGATCATCAAAATAATACAATGCAAATGCCATTTGCCATACCTTTCATCATCATCATCATTTTTACATGAGTAAAGATGAGGGGAGTTGTACATGAATGCGTTAGGGATAGTGTCTCATGCGATCTTGTTCCGATGACCTTTATGCAACAGCTGTGGTTGTTGTGTAAATGGTGCCACGTTCTAACCTGAAAAGATCAATCATCGCGTGCATTGCTTCTCTCTCTTGTTTTAGTTACCGGTCCCCTTAGCCGTGTTTTCCCTTATCCACGTCTTTGCATGTGGCCAATGCGCCGATGGATGGATGATGTAAGGTTGAGGAGGAAGAAAAAGAGGAGGTCAGCAATCAGGGGATAAAGCATGAAGGGGTCTACATCACATTGGAGTTGTCTCCACGCGCTTCTAAACATGTGCTCCCCTTTGTATGGACGACAAGTCCTTTCCCCCTGAGACGAACAAAAAGATCGGGTGCATGACGTGCTTCAATGCCATACATAAGATGATGTGGTCCGGTCTACAGTGACGTGATGATGACTTTGTCGCAAACACGTGCCTGTTGTTTTCCCTTCTCCTCGAACAAGTGGGTGATGTTTTACTACCACTACTACTGCTACTTGCTGCAGGGACATCATTTATTACGTGCATGATCAATTGCTGCAAGCGCATTGCTATCGATAACAGGATGACACGTGAATCGTTGTTATTGCTATGTGTGCATGTGATCGAATATCGATATATTATACTGCTTGTGTCAAAAAAGTACAATTGGTATCCATGTGTGCTAAGCATCCCCGTGTTTTAATCCCTCTAGCTAGCTAGGCAACGTACGTATCCATGGTAACCATGTTGATTGTGTACAGCGTATCTAAAAGGATATTCTCCTAAGAAACGGTCGATAATGACAATGGATTACTCACTTTTTTATTGGGTATTCTCGCATTGACATTGACGTTTATGCTGGAGGAGCGCTGATTTCATTCACATAGCCCACTGAATCGGATGAAGGTGTTCTTGTACTTGTTTATCTCAGCTTGATACATTATGACTTTGGCTATTACTACATCGTACACCTCCCCCTCCGAAAACAAATCGTGGAATGTCCCGGTGTCAACAGAATCCAATGGCGATAATACACAACTCCAGCAGCTAACGGATGCGATCAAGAGCATGCAAGACAACTTGAATCAATACTTGACAGAACGCATGGCTGCCGACAACGAGCCTGCCACCGATCTAGCGCAGGATGAGGAAGAACACGATGAAGAGCAAGGTGACGACGAGGATACTGGTGCGGGTGCCTTACAACGTCGACCTGATGCACCCGTTACCACCAACAATAAGAAGCAAAAGACTGTTTGAGTCGATCCATTTATTATCAGATTACCATTTCATATCCACAACAACACGCATTAAAGAGACCAAAGTCATGTTTATATGTCAATGTTTGTTATCTGTGGCAGATACGCACTTGCACTAAGTTCGAGGATATGCACGTCATCAAAGACATCTTTGCCATCGTATCCAACTAATACATACATTCGTGAATCATGCAACACTGCAGTGTGATGTCCCCTGGCAACAATTGGATTTCCGTATACGGCACTTGTTTCGTTCCCAAGCCATGACAAAAGCCGCTATCTCACCTGCATGGGAGGGAGGATTTATGTATTGATTAAGATGCCAATGACTCTCAGTTTTTCTGAAGCGAGAACTCGCACAAACATCCTCAAAGAGACCCTCTAGCGCGGCAAGTGATTTGTGATAGCAGATGGATGATGACCGATATTGCACCTTACTTATCTCAGATCCTGGTTTATGCATCGACAATCAATCACACCAAAACTCTTTTTTTATGAAGGCGCCCCAACGATCCATCAGCTCATCATCACTCCTTCCTCCTATTCGTGATCGAGTCCAACATGTATACATAATCACCTTGACATGTGCTGTACATTATCCCTCATACCTTCCACCATCAAAGTATAGCTATTAGAGTACTGTTAGTGATGCTTATGAATACGTAATAAATATATAAATGATAAGGTGGCAAATTAGCTTCCATGGAAACCCATGTACTGACAAGGATGGCCACGCGAAGGCTTTGCCGTCACCCTCTCCCCTACGGTGCACCAAGCCGGATAACGGGGGCTGCCATTGCATCTCCTATGGCATCTTCTATAGGTGCTGCTCGAGCCAACGTGTTCGGTCTGATAAAAGGACAAAATAGCTTCCCACGCCCACAGAGGCCGACCCATAAGAGCGAAAAGCAATACATGATCCCATATCTACCACAAGGCCACTGAATAACAGTCTAACTTCCAACGGCTAAGGCAGTAATCCTCAAATGCAATTGATAGGGCCATGATAGGGCTGACCACACTGTCGCAAATGAATCATAGCTGCCAACAATGCTTTACACAAAAGAGTAAGGCATCATCCCGTTCTACCCATAGCAAATAAACATCCGCCATATCAGTAGTAGCTGCCATCAAGCGACCTTCTTGGGTAGGCGTCATGAGAGACACATCATGCACTGCAACAAATAAATCCGGTCTTGATGAAATATAGCACACACGAGAATATTGAGTTGTTGAGAGAACGTCCAAGGTACCCATACAAGTACTTGAGGATTGAGATCCGCCATGACACCGATGAAAACATTGCTCTGAAGATCCACCGATAAAGAGACGACTTGCAGGTAGCTGATTTCCAAAACCATGGAAACGGTATCCTTGACAACCACAACTATAAGATAGAGATCGTTTGCTTGCTTCTGAGAAACCCACCCAAATTTAAATGTTGATCTTCGTCTTTCAAAGCAATAGAACTCGCCACTGACAACTGTTGTAAGAAGACCAAATGGACTTTGATGACACCAAAGAGAATGTGAAAAGATAGCTTGATGGAATGATGGACCTATAAAAATGCATGTCACTAATTTATCTCTGAGGTAATGGTAACAACACTTAGCCTGTGTCATATGAGAATCCACGACGCCCGTTGCCCCCAGCAACCAAAACCAATTCCCTTGCTTCAACGTTGTTGATACAATACCAATGCTGATACGTAACCTTTTCTCCAGGGAAAGGAGCGATACTTGATGTGGAATGCCTCGAGCGATGAATAAACCTTGATAGCGCCAAAAAGACACGCATGTAATATTGTTGCTTGTTGCTGATGCGATACATCCATAAGAGACTTGCACTGCAGAGGGCTGTTGAAATCAATTGGCCAAATAACGAGAACCACCAGATGATCGAGTAAATGCTGTTGACAATAAAGATAGGAACTTTGTTGCTTGTGCTGATATGGTACACCGACAACAGGCATGCGTATAGTGGGATATCCATCGAAAGGATTGTCGACAACTAGAACCAAAATGAGACGAGATCAACCTTGGCGACACCAAAAGATATACAAGTTGTTGCTTGTTGTTGCAGATGCAAATAAAAGGAAGTATCCAATAGGTGGTAACGAGAACCATCGAACGATGTAATAAAGCCAGCTGATACTGGACGATGCTATACTGTAGACGTCGCTCCTTGACCCTGACATGATTCACCTATAAAAGATGCACGGTAAACAGTCTTCCAAATCCATAGAACAATATTTAGGAATGATAGCTGCATCCGTCAAGAATCCAAAGGGCACATGACAAATAGCTTGCTGAATAGCCCACATGCTATGATAAAAGCGGAGGTTGGCAGGCGTTGTAGAAACGAATGGATCATCAATTACCAATGGTAGCCATGTAATGAAACCCTGTCGACATCCAAAAATAGCTGCATCCATCAAGAATCCAAAGGGCACAAGACAAGTAGCTCGCTGAATAACCCACATGAAAGATGGTGTTAGTAGGCGTTGAAGGAAAGAATGGATCACTATTTACCAATGACAGCTTCATCCATGATAATCCCAATGCACCAGAAGACAAGTAGCTTGCTGAATATCCCACATACTATAATAAAAGAGGAGGTTAGCAGGCGTTGAAGAAGAGAACGGATCATCATTTACCAATGATAGCCATATGCAGATATCCAATGACAGCTGCACCCATGATAATCCCAATGCTCCAGAAGACAAGTAGCTTGCTGAATAGCCCACATACTATAATAGAAGAGGAGGTTAGCAGGCGTTGAAGAAGTCAGCGGGTCACTATTTACCAATGATAACCATACGCACGAAAACATGTCGACATCCAATGACAGCTGCATCCATGATAACCCAAAGAACCAGAAGACAAGTGGCTTGCTGAATACACCACATACTATAATAGAAGAGAGGTTGATTAAGATCGGAGCCAAAACACGGATCATCCACTATTTACCAATGATAGCCATACGAACGAAAACATGTTGGCATCCAATGACAGCTGCATCCATAAAAATCCCAATGCACCAGAAGACAAGTACTGTAGATTGCTGAATAGTCCGCACACTATAATAAAAGAGGATGTTGGTTGGGATTGGAGCCAAAAAACGGATCATCCTCTATTTACCAATGATAGCCATATGCACGAAATCCTGCTGATATCCAAATCAAGCCGATTCTTTGCAATCGTCCGCTTGTTGATAAGGCCCGCTACGGTGGTACTCGGCTTGAAAGCCATGGAACGATACTTTATGGGCATATGCAGTGAGAAGGTTGAGTAATACTTATACCACCAAAGAGAGCATACTTACATGATGCCGAAGAGCCCTTACAAAGAGAGACAATGAGACAATCCTTGCTGCCCAAGACCACATGCAAATCGAGAAAGCATTGTGCATCGAAAAGCCCAAACCAGATCCTAGCTGCGGAGTGACGTACATATGGCTAAAGAGCGATGTGAATGGCAATCGTTTTTCATTGGAAATCGAATGCAGCTTGACGATGAATGCCTTGAGGAGATGCATAAATGACCTTGGTAACACCAAAGATGTCAACGCGGACTCTCATTGCTTGTTGATGACATTATCCATCCATAAAACGCGTATAGTTGTAGAGATCCATCAAAGGAATTGCCGATAATCAGAACCACGAGATGATCGAAAGCTTGCTGACGCCAAAGGTATAAACCTGCTCCTTGTTGCTGACATGATCGATCGATAAGGGACCTTTGTTTCAGGAGGTTCACCAAATTGCAGGTAATGGGAAGCACCAGATGGATGATGGGATGAGGGTTGATATGGCACCAAAGATATGCATGCTGTTGTTTGTTGCTGATACAATCCACTCACAAGACGACAAGAGACTTGCATTGGCGGACACTCTTCAGAGAAATCGCCCGTTGCTTGGTAACCAACCACCCGAGACGCAATAAAGGTTGACACCACCAAAAGACATAAACGCTTCCCAATGGCTGACATGATTCACCTATAAAAGATGCACCATAAACAATTGTCCCAACTCATCCAACAATACTTAGCAATTCATAGCTGTGATCTTGTAAACGTCAAAGCACCAAAAGACAAGCAGCTCTCTGCAATGGTCCCTCTAAATAATGGTAGGCGTTTCAGCAAAGGTCTCTAAAAAGCATGAGAGTCATACATACCTGAATCACGAAATCATCACCCGCAGACTTGGAACCAAATAGGCCACCAGGATGTAAAGTGATAATAAAAGCGCACAGCCAAAGAAACATCATAGTACCAGTACTCTCCTGTGGATCGACGCGATGAAGTGCATCAATAGAGATACCCATCTTCTCTCTAAAGGCAAGGAGATCAATAGCCGTAAAACGATGGAGCCGTGCGAACAGAGGATGCATTTTTAAATCCCTGAGACCGCAACATGAGTCGCACTGTCCCCGGGCACAACATGTAGAGCTCCACAGGAAAGTGTAGTACAATGACGTCCTTGACGTGCAGCCTTGATAATAATAGTATTGCCGAAAGAGGCTCTGTCACTGTATGGTGTTTGGTAAGTCCACTTGAATCCAACCAATCCCATCATAATGAACACTCTTACCTTGTGGTATTTCTCAATAGCATCTTTGCCTCAAATAGAACCGTATCTCCATGTCATCCATATTGCCTTGCTGCTGTTTCACTTTAAGGCTCGTTAATTAACGGATTTTGCTTTGTAGATCCAATACCATGCATACCATTGAGCCAACCATACAGCATTCTTGCTTTGAGATCCGTATCCTGTTGCTGCCAGAGGTACCATCATCCAACATGTTCATCTACCATAAACGCAATGTGAGATAAGAAGCCAACCCAATCCACACGCTTTTGTTGTCCGCATACCCAAAAGAGGCAATGTGAAGACGTCTTGAGAACTCGCATTGTGGACAACTCGGTAAGGAAGGCACACGACGCCCTGAACCATGGTGATCACAAGGAATTGCAACCAAATACACCATCCGAAGGCAATACAATAATCAACCTGCAACGCCATGGTATGCCACCATATGTACCATACTCTCATTGGATCCTGAAATTGGCATCATAAGAGATATCCACCTTCTCTCTGTAGGCAAGGAAATCAATAGCCGTACTTGGATGGAGGCCGTGTGCACAGCGGATGCATTTTTAAATCCCTGAGGCCGCATCTTGAGTCACACTGTTTCCGGGCCAAAATTCCCCAGGAGAGCACAATACTATACAATGACATCCTCGACGTGCTGATTGATCAAAATAATCGCCCAACCAGAGCCTGACCTAATATTTCTTTCGTAAGCACGCTTGAAGGGACAAATTCCATAATGAACATTTTACCTTGTGGTATTTCTCAATAGCATCTTTGCCTCAAATAAAACCGTATCTCCATGTCATCCATATTGTCTTGCTGCTGTTTCATTGTAAGGCTCGTTAATTCACAGGTTTCGCTTTGTAGATCCAATACCACGCATACCATTGAGCCAACCATACAGCATTCTTGCTTTGAGGTCCGTATCCTGTTGCTGCCAGAGGTACCATCATCCAACTTGTCCAAGCTACAGTAAGTGAAGTGTAAGGTAACAATAACATTCGCTTTTCATGTCGACATACCCATAGTAACAATAGGTTGCGACCCTCCTTGATGACCACCATGGAAAGCATACACACGACACACGATGCCCCCTTTGGATCTTGTATAAACGAGAGAACAGCAAACTACACGTAAACTTTAGTATCTCAATGTCCAACTTGAATAATAAAGTAATGCAGCGATGGAACGTACATGTTGTATTGCAATGGAAGCTTGAGTCATGGGCAGATCACGCGCGTGCTTGTTGTTGAATGTCTGCAACGGGAAAGTGTCGCCATTGACCACATGTTCACCCCAATGAACGCTGTACATTGTAAGGAATGCCAGCAATTAACGCGTTGTAGTTTGTAAATGGAGACAAGCTTACTTTTTTGTGAAGTGGAAGTGAAGAAGAGTGGTCTCTTTGTTCCTCCTGTTCTCTCCAATTCTTGCACTCCATACCACCCCGCTTGCTACAGCTATTACTGTTTATACGTAACCTCCACAATATCCTATGCGCTTGGCTCAATAAGAATGATCACTGCTCAAGACTTCAATTGAGAACAGCCCTCGTAATTAAGCTATTAGGTCTGTGCTCATCACATCGATCGATTAGTTATGCATCTCCACTCCTGAACCGACTTGTGTAACCTACTGTGTAACTCCCTACCAAATATGATATCTCGCTTTCCACCCTTCAATTTGCTGCCCCCCTTTCAATGCAGAAAACAACCAAGTGATCCCCCCTTGCACATCTGAGCTAATAGTAGGATACCCAAAGTATTATGTTGGATCCAATTTTCATTTAATAAAAAGTCGAAGAACACGTAGCACACTGTACTGTGGATGTTTATCAAGTAGATACATGATGCATAAGGAAACAATATAGCCAAGAACAGGGCATGGGCGAAGCATCTAGAGTCATCGGGGATAATTGCGTCGTCCTTTTCGTGATTGCTGTCGCCATAATCACCTTTCATCCATGGTTGTAAAGTAGGTGCTGTATGCTTTGGCTCCAGTATCCCAATATCTTCCATTGCTGTGAAACACCTCCTTTCGTCAAAGATATAAGCCCTTTTCTCAATTCCATCCAATCCATCACCATCCTCAGCCGTATTCACGTGAAACGATCGATCGTTCCTGCTGATGACGCGCCAAGTAACCAAAGCAACATTCCAGGACTTCTCATCACTGCACTTGATCGCATCCTTCCATCCATAACCATTGCAAACTAATATCGCTGCTGATGCGCTCCCTTTCCCATCGATCCTTGGTCCCTCTCTTCTTGAGTCACTTTCCATCGCAGCTCAACCAGTTGAAGACTGCTTGTATTGTGGCGTAGTTGATGGCTGATAGTGCGTCATTCAAACTAGATATCCCGTTCTAAATGGGCACTTCCTTCCATCACATGTACCAAAGCATTGCATCATTCAGATCCATATCCATTGTAATTCGTATGTATTGAAGCAAGTTGCTACATGTAAATAAAGCTGTTTCGATACAATGGCTATCTGCTGTTCATGGGAAAAGGCTGTAAGGCGCGTTGCTGCAAGTAAAGAACGCTGTGGGATACGATGGAGTAAAGAGCTTGTTAATAGCAACTGGTGCATTGAATGCTGTTACATTGGATTGCGGCAGGGAAGCGCGTCAGAGCGTGTGTTGTAGAAGAGTGACAAGAAGGCTGTGTGTGTACACGCCATGGACTTGCCATTCGGTCAAAAGCAATCGGATGAAGACATTCGTAGGATGGACATGATGGGTTGAAGCAGGACAATTGTTCGCAGGTGGTAGTTGTACTTAAATGGGGCAACAGTTGAGGATGGGAGGAAGTGGGAGGAAGCTTGCAGTGGAAGAGCTGCAAATTAATTAGATTCTTCTGGTGCTTGGATGATGTCTCTGTGCTTGAGCGTTGCTCAATCAAATCCTCTCGGATCAAGAAAGTTGAATGATGGGTATGCTGGGCTGGAGCAGGACAATCGTTTTTATGCATTGGATTGGGAAACAAAGGTGAATGGGAGGAATGGGCTATCAACCAGCAGTTTACAAATAACTTTGCAAAATGATTTTTGTGAAATTGGATGATGTTTTGTGTTTGAGCGTTTTTCAGTCAAATCCTCTCGCATGAAGAAAGTTAAATGATGGAAATGATGGGCTGGAGCAGGACAATTGTTCGTGTGCTTTGGATTGGACAACAAAGGTGAATGGAAGGAATGGGCTATTAGCCGGCAGTTTACGAATAACTTACCAATTTGATTCTTCTGATATTGGATGATGTTTCTGTGTTTGAGCATTTTTCAGTCAAATCTCATCGGATCAAGAAAGTTGAATGATGGGCATGCTGGGCTGGAGCAAGACAATCGTTCGTATGCATTGGATTGGACAACAATGGAGAATGGGAGGACTAAGGTTATTAGCTGGCATTTTGGACTATTCCTAAATAGTGTACAAGAATCATGCATCGACTGTGCTGAATGACTCAAGTTACATAAACACGCCCTCTGCATCTTTTGCTCTATTGTAGCCATACTACTTTACATTAAACAAAGACCACTCTCATATAGCATCACGCTTACAACACAGTAAAAACATAAAGACGCCTGTATCTCTAAACTTTACAATCAAACGTGGGCTCTTTAATAGATCAACGTGCTTGTCGGGGTCAAAGGAATCTTGTGTCAAAGTATGAAGTTCATCGTGGCCAATCCCAGATTTCGCAATGTCGCTACCAGCCAAACTGGATCTGGTGGTCGACCTCTTTCGACGACGACGACCAAAAAAATATTTTTTGAGCTGTTTGCGACATTGAACGCGAAACTTTCACACAATGTGCTGTTGGCCAAGCCGAGCGCATTGCTCTAATAAAAACCCCACGTTTGATTGTAAAGTTTAGAGATACAGGCGTCTTTATGTTTTTACTATGCTGTAAGCGTGGTCGAGTTGCTTTCTCCTAGTGGATGGTGTCGGCTGCATTAACGGAAAGATGAAGAGCTGAGTGAAATGTCACATGGTGGTTACACAGACACGTCCTTGACAGGTAGCTGCACAAATGGATGATGATGATGATGATTGCCTTTTGTGAAGGTACGTAAGTAAACAGCATCCAATAATGAAGGTGTGTCAAGGTATGCATCACATTTGCATGTAGAAGAAAGTCGAGCTGCATAAACCAATCTGTACACTAAAAAGATGCGTATACAAACATATTGAATGCATCACTCACCCTGAAACTCAATGCAGGGATCACTTCACTTTTTTCTTTTCTCAAGGTCATCCCACTTCCCACTCCTCCTTATTGTATCACAAAAGCCATGTACTTCTTGCATGACCGATAACCGGACCACCTTTATTATTCCATCTTCGAACCAATAGTATGTAATCCACAAGCTAGCAACCTTCAACAAGCGTGTAATAAATAAACAACGCTTTATTTCATCTAGCTATTATCTTGCTACATTGCCACCACCATCCTCGTAGTCGTCGTCCGTCATCATTCGTACTCGTACTCGTCACCAGTCGTCAATCTCATCCGTCACACCAACATCCAAAAATACACAAGTTGAAAAGAATGGGATCTTGCAGGCTTCCTTTTGAATCTCGTTGTCGTCATCATTGTCATTGTTGTAGATGGGGTGATCATCGTAATCGTCATTGTGGTGAATGTGGTAATCATCGTAATCGTCGTCTCTACAAATATGAAAGCAGGCAAGTTAGACCATCTGATACCGGGAATGATGACGATTTGGTATACCGTTAGGCGATCCTCTCTAAGGAAGAAAGCAAATCAGAAGGAATTCACAAACCAAATCACCACCATACGAGCAACGTCGGGCGATCCCTTGTTCTTGAGAAGGCACTGCACGAATCACGCAAGGCCAGTTCGATCCATGGCAAGGAAGGACATCACTTACGTACAGTCCAGGCTCATACTTGTCCTCATTCATCCTCCCCAAAGAAAGAATGATCCCCAATCCTTCCAATCATTTTCCACCTCATGGAAAGAAATCCTCAAGGGGAAGAACGAGCCTATCACGAGAAGAGTGTGTTGGTTTAACACATTCACGAGCTGTTGCAAATGCCCTTTTACCTCAACAACGGTGACCATCCTCTTCCAAAAACCCATCGTCATCGACCCATCCTCAACTCAACGCAGGCCTATAGAGCCCTGGACACGCTCCAAGAAGCTTTTCCAGCACACTTGGCTAGTGCAGAGCGACGCAGCGGCCACTTGATACAGACTGGGACTTGAACCCAAAGGGATGATTATGATGCCCCAAGTCGCATTCCCTGACCAAAGAAACCTATTCAATTCATTATTAGCAAACACAAAATAAACACCCTTTTCATTGTTTGTTTCATTGTACTTGCCTTTTCCATATACACAAGAACCCCTTTGTTGTTGGTTACTGGAAACCGAAAACCATGGCGTAGTAGTGTAGTTGAGCCGAAACAAAACGCCAAACCAGCCAACGTCTTGAAACCAAACTTGCCCTCTATACAAGCTGACGCGTCAATGGAACCAATTCGGCTGCAACATTGGACTCTGAATGTACCTGTTGACACCAAGCGTAGAGCGGGAATAGCAACGAGCAAAAGGAAGCAACCATATCGCCATGGCAACCACCAACCACCAACCACGCTCATTCCTCAGCATTTGGACACACACTCACTCCCTGACAATGCATGTTCAGAACTACATTAGTACCTCACAACCAACAAGAGCACTCTTTTATAATACATTACCTTGATTGGGATGTCGTGATTGGGATAAAAAGGAAAGGTGGGAGAAAAAGAAGAGAAGCGTTGTCTCAAGTCGTGAAGCAACCGTTCCCAAGTTTAAATCCCCTACTGCTATTACACTGAGGCCACTCAATGACCCCACACACCCCATCCACCCATCATCATCATCCCCCTCACGATAGACAATAGGTACACGTAAATAAAAAAAAATGATCCTCATGTATAGCAAAAAGGGAGTGTGTCATTTTGCACTTTACATGACAATGATGACCCAACAACAGCCATTGCCTTACTATGTACCAGGTTAGCTCGAATCAAAAAAGTTTAAGTATGGATATGATGCAATAGTAGAATCGTTCACATGCATTGGATTTCGCAACAGCTGGAAATGGGAGGAAGGGACAAAAGGTGATTTTTATATGTCAAAGTTTGTTATCTGTGGCAAATACGCACATGCACTAAGTTCAAGAATGTGCACATCATCAAAGACATCTTTGCCATCGTATCCTCCTAACACGTATATCCGTGAATCATGCAACACTGCAGTGTGATATCCTCTGGCAACAATTGGACTTCCGTATACGGTACGTGTTTCCCATGCCATGGACACTGATATCGTCCCTTGGTTAGTTGCATTGGTCATTTTCGTTAAACAAGCCTGAACTTACCGAGATTCAACATAAGCACTTGATTGGAATACCGGCTTCCATCATGCCCACCGATAACGAAAACATAGGATCCCACTTGTAAGGCAGCATGGGCAAGACGCGGGATGATACGATCAAGGACATCCACTTGAGACCAAACATTTCCCACTAGAATAGTAACCATATATAAATAAACATTGATCATCTTCTTAAATGATTGAATCCTTTTACCTAAATCCAGAATATATACATCACCAAAGCATGTCTTGCCATCACTACCTCCATATACGACCAACTTGTCCTTGACGAGTGTTGTAGTATGGTATCCACGTTGAGGAGGACGAGTTCCTGTAGGATCAAGTTGTTTCCATTGAGGTGGATCTTGAGCAAGATCAAGCGTATGAACATCATTGAGAGCGTGTCCACCATCACCACCACCAAAGATCACTAGCTTGTTACCCCACAAACTAGCTGTATGAGCACGTCGTGGGATAGGAGGCTTGCCTACAGTTTCCACCTTGGACCAATATGAGGTTCCTTTTTTGCCAAAGATGAGTATCACAATGTAATTAAAAGCCATGTACTACGTTACCAATGTCAAACTTGTATACATCATTGAAATAATGTGGGCCATCACCACCACCAAAGACGTAGAGATCACGTTGCATACGGCCATCAAGTCGACGTTCTACTAGCGTCATACTGTGTGCTCTTGAGGGAGGAGGCGGTTTGCCTGATACGGATGGTTTGGACCAAGTCATTGTTTCTAACATCCTGTATTTAGTATACCTCGAATACCCAGGTATCTTTTGAACCTACCCATATCGAGAACATGCAATGTGTTGAAGCATCGCTTTGCATCCGATCCACCAAATACGTATAAATGATCTTGAACCACACAAGATGAATGAGCACGAAGCGCTGGGGCGTCTTTGCTACGTGCACTAAATGTCACTGCTCTTGACCAATACATTCCTGCTGCTGGCGCAGGTGGTACTTGAGGATTGGTGCGTGTCAATTCTAATGCTGCTGCCACGTGGTCAGCCACAACACATTTCGAGGTTGTTCCATTTGTAGATTTGGCGGTCGAGTGCTTCTTTTTCCTAACGTTGAATGAAGAAGGACTTTGGTGCTCATGTTGTTGTTGTTGTTGTTGTTGCTGATGATGATGATGATGATGATGATGGTGGTCTTGATTTAAAGTTGGGAGCGTCGAACCATGATGAGCAGTATCCACTGATGTAGCAGGCGTTGAAGTGACTGTAGCAAAACTCGATGTTGGTGGGCTGTTTGTAGCTATATAGGTTACATTAGGTAATCGAGATCTTGGATGGGTGACTATTCAATACTTACTGAAAGAGGAAGATGGTGATAATGGAAGGTTTCGAGGAGATGTTGGAAGGTTAAGAGCAGAAGTTTTGCTTGGATTATAGCCAAGAGGTGGTGGTGGAGCTCGTGCTTTGGATCGGGCGATACCATTGTATTGAGCCATGGGTAACTGTAGATCATGGATACTATCCTCACCACCTCGACCATCCGGTGGCAATGTTGGTGATTCAGATGGAGCTGGTGCACTAGATAAGAATAAAGAACATGGTGGATCAATGCTAATAGCTCGTATAATAATTATATATCCCCTCCGCCATCATCATCCATGCATGAATAATAGGCCCCACGTGATAGAGTTGACTTACCTTGCACTATGGTTACTAGTCACCTGGACCATGTAGCAAACAAGTAAAGTGGGGAAGAGGGGAAAAAAGAAAAGAGGGAAAGAGGAAGAGGGAAGACAATGAAAAAGAGCAAAAGAAAATGTGGTGTGTATTGGCTGACATTAGATTGGAAGAGAGAAAAAGGCTTTAAACCACATGGAAATATGGGGTCGGGGTGTTACAATGTCCAACGATACATGATCTCTGCAAACTCTTCATCGTCGATCGGTTCCTCTCCACTCAACAAATCAAGGGCATCCACCAATGCAACGGCTAGGATATGGCGACACTACCATTCAATTGGTTCCATATTAGTGGCTCGATTCAATCACCCATCCTCTTCCTTGTTACCATCACTGTCGACCGATCACAGAGGGTCGCGTTTCGGAATTCAGCACAAGAACAATAGCGAGGATCGAGAAAACACGTGTACCAAGTATTCGGTCGGTCATCTTTCTGGAAACATGCATCGGATACTCGATATATAACGCGTCCTGCTTGACATATAGCTCGCTCCACTAATAGAGATATACACGTACATATCAACTTGTTGTTGTCACTCGCTACCATTGCTAGTTACCCTACCTGCGTTATTGTCAATCAAATAAAACGATTCCTGCAACTTGGTTTCGAATACTTCATGGAGTCGATGGGCGTGTTCGATCGTCACTGTTGGCAAAGGGAACATTAGTATAGCAACCAAGCAACCAAGCTAATGGGAAGACACTTGCATTCCTTTGACGCGGCCAATTCTTCAAAAAGGGTATCGACAAATTGAAGTGCATAGTGAGTCTCTTCAGCCATTCAGCCTGAGTACACGAGAGGTGGGGAGAAGGAGGTGTATAAAGTCAAACAAAGGAAGAAGAAAATGGTTGGTTCATAACGTCCCCATGCATTGTTGTGATCCATAACAACAACAGCTGCTGCTGCTTGTTTTGTTTATGTTTTATGGCCTTGGCACATGCCCATATCGCTCTCTCCCTCTCCCTCACTCTCTCCCTTTGAGGCGCAGGAGCCCCACATCTCTCAGTATCTCGACCATCGTATCGGTCACATTGTTGTTTTCGGATCCTCCTGATTCAGAAATCCGCCCTGGCATGTGACACCCTGTATGCAATGCAAAATGTGAAAAAAATAGATCACTTGCTCTTCGGATGGTTTTTCATTCTAATCCATGAGACAAAGTTTACAACTATAAGCATTACAATATACAATACAAAGGAGGAACATGGGTAACAGATGATGGGGTTTAAGGGGGGGAACATTGGTTGCAAAATAAACAATAGAACTGAGGATGGTGTGTGTGTGTGTGTGTGTGTGGAGCGTATCAAATATGGTAGGCCTCTTGTTGTTGTTGTTGTTTTTCTTCATCACTTAAGCGGCAGGTGCTTCCTTATTGCTCCAGATACGACGATTAGGAGCAAAACAGCATGTAACGCAATACCAGAAAGAAGAAAGCAATAAAGCAACCATGGCACCCAATGTCATCCACATGGATGGACCAAGATGACCAGTAGCATCGATACCGGCACCCTTGGCATTGTTGACTCCACGAAGACCAACGACCATCAGGATAACAAATACAACAATCATCACCAATGCCGCTACAAAGGTAAGGAAGGATGCCAAAAAGTCGCTACCTCGACGAAAACCAGACATACAAGTGACGACCATGGCTGCCAGTGTGAGACCTAATGCGATCCAATATAGAATAAAGTTGGCGAGAAAGACGCGATCATAACTATCGAGTCCTATAGCATCTCGAATAGGTGCAAGATCACTGCCACCTGCCGTTGCTAAACAACCAATGCATAGATGAATTAGTATCCTATGACTACAATAAAGGATCGTCTTGATAATAACTTACTCCAGTCAAAAGCGGGCTCTGGTTGGCTGCATTGTGTCACCTCGCCATCTCGTCCTGTGCAATAATTCCTAAAGAGCAACCAATGTCAACAATGATTTGAACATGTCGAGAGAAACCAAAGCAATTACCATAAACCGAAATCAATAAATTGCCTGCTAATCTCGAGACGTGCAAAGTAGAGCTCTTTCAAAAAAGGTCGATTGTAGGTGTTGCCTAGCAACGTGAAGATTTGCAATACAAGGGCTGCAAAATCAAAGAATGTGGCGAGAAATGGAAGCAATGACATGAAATAGGATTGAATTCAGCGATAAAAGGGAAAGAGAAAAAAATACAGAAAAGAAGTGGGTGTAAAAAGATCGAAACCCAAAGGAGTCTCTTTTTATGCAAGAGAATCGTCTGACAGCCACCGGATTATGACGAAATGCAAAAAAGGTCTAATCCAAAAATAGAGTGCTGAAATGGCCCTGCACCACACAACTATTTTGTTCAAAGCATCATCAATGAAAGCTTCGCATACACTCCGCCACTACTGCCAAGAAGCCGCACCCGATAACTTTTGATGCATTACGACGCACAAACGATTTTTCCACCCGTTTCGGTGTGTGCTGCTGTGCATGACATTCTTGATGGCAGCACACCTTACTTTTTTATGGTATAGTCTTTGGCACTGACTCGTTCGGATGACCCACCATAGGAGCTTCTTCTTTTTTGCTTTCCGGGGATGATTGGGTTTATGCATGTCTTTTATCATCCATTGCTTTACCTGGTTATATGATTCGAGGTTGCAGAAGAATACACAAACGGGACGACAGATCGGATCGCTTGGCATTTTCTAAAGAGACGATCTTCAGCTGGATTTATAAAAAGAACTGGACGACGAGGTCATGCTGTGCAACCCTATTTTCCATCCTGAGCAACCTATGTCTCATCCACTGACACAGATCAAAGCCCAAGTATTTGGTTTCGTGCCACAATGGGGGAGATGTACATAATCTTTTATGATCCCCGTCAAAATTAAAAAAGATCCTTTCCCGCATAAGAGTGCGCGGGGAGAAGAAAAACATCATCATCATCATCACCACCATCAAACCCCAGCTTATTGTTACACTGATACGCCATGCATGGAAACAAACGATGCAGCACTTTCTTGGCTGCTGACACCTTTTGATCCCTCACATGTTCACCAAAGAAACGACATGCGTGACTCATACTATGATATTCAATATTACAAGAAGGGGAAGAAGCTATACTTGATATACAATCTATGCTATACAAAGTGTGGAGGGGGGTATGTATTAAGAAGCGTAACGACACCAAACGCCTAAGCCAACAAGAACACAAGTAAGAATAAGGCTGAGAACACTCATCCAGCAATTGAGCTGGCCAACGATACGGGCGTTGATAAGAGATGTGGATTGTTTTTGTGTTTCCAGATCGGTGGGTAAACGGCGCCGTTGTTGGCGTACATAGATCCACGCGCCGATCCACCACAATGGGAAAAATAAAAAGCCAAACAGAAACATCGAAGATTGCATTGTATAAGTAGCACGTTCACAATGGCTGCTGTTGGTGCCATCACAACAACAACTCTTTGGTGCAAAAGATATATGACCCTTGTCGTCAACATGCACTTGTTGTTTGCCGGATCTTCCATGCGTATCAATCCAAAAGGCTGAGAAGCGACGAGGTGCAGCTGTAGTGGTAGTGGTGGTGTTAAGCGTCCCGTGATAAGGAGGATGGATCAATGAATCGAGCTTGTTGGATAAGGAGGATCCACTTGATATAGTGGGTGGTCGAATAAACTTTTCAGTGGTCGTCGTAGTGGCTGTTGTTTTTTGTGATGGCTGTTGTTGTATACGTTGTTTACTTTTTCGACGTGGATGATGTTGTACCCAACTATAAAGCCAATTGCCACCATCCGATGTACCTGAAGAACGCTGTTGCTGACGATGCGAATTATGGTGTCTTGTACGATGGGGACAACCACCACCACCACCTGATGACTCACTGCTGGGGTTGCTGATGTTCATGCAATACTGGCAGCTGGTAGATGCACTATGCAAGCTTAAATGATCGTGATCATCATCATCATCCTCGTCGTACAACACCTCAGGCACATGTCCTGCAGCTGCCATGTCCTCATCCGATAAATGCAACACCATCGATGAGCGCACAGAGGAGTATTTATCATGATAATAGGAGGATCGATGAAGACGACTGCTACTACCACCACTATGACTGCCAGCAGGGTATAAAGTAAATGTGCCCAAGATGGCACCCAAACTATGCCGCCTTTTCATTCGTAAGGATTTTTTGTTTTTGCTGCTGTTGCCATGAAAGTGACGTGTTGACTTTGTAGATGAAGCAGGATGCATGAATCGTTGTTTTTCCTTTTTCAAGATACGCGATGAAGCGGGTGGAAATGTCCGCCGTTTATGCAAGAATAAAGCTGATAAGGCTGCGCTGCTACGTCTCCGTGTTTGTCTCCATGATGCAGACCATCGACTACTACTGCTACTATCACCCCCACTACCCTCTGGTAATGATGACGAATGTGATGATTTGGGTGCGATAGTGGGTCTTCTTTTACGTCTCCAGGAAGGGAATCCCAAAGAGGATGAAGATGTATTGGTATCGGTTGATAGGGGTACGGGTGATTCATCAGCAGCCACGTCGTGGTTGCTAGTAGTCGTGGCGGCTGATCTTCGATGATCGTTGTTGTATGATGAAGGCTGGTATGGATCGGTTGAACATGTAATAGCAGAGCCACTCTCATTTGGAGATTCCTGTACACCATCATTGTCGATACGATTTTTTCGGGAGGAAGGCATTAGGTGGTGTTGATTATAATAAAGTAAAGAAAAAAGGTGTATGTACACGAAAAAGAATGTATGGGATGGCTAAACGTAGATCTGGAAGGACTCATCTTTTTCTTTGCCAGGGGGTGGTGGTAAGAAGGGGGGTTGTAAAGAAAGAGTGTGATGCCTCTCCTTAACGCATTGGCAACAGCCCAATTCGATTGCTCCTTTATGTGCTGTGTGTGTATTTGTGTATGAGTACATGTATATATGGTGGCACATGCACTCCGCTGTAAGAGTATCAATATGATTGTGCTGCTTGCTATGTATGCTTGCTCATATGCTGCTGCTGTTATGTTTTGGTGTATACATGTTGATCATCTCCCAACCCCTCATCTTGGTAACTGCATATTGCATAGCACTACAAATAGCGCATTCCATTGTTGATGTTGTTGCTGGATAAGATAATAATGCTTGTCGATCTACATAACAAGCTCATTTCAGCTGCTCCTCCTGACACCAACGACCCATCCATAAAAAGTAAAAAGACGTCGTTGTCTGATTGTGTGGGTGTGTGTCTCATTCTCTAGGATTCGATAATGAAGGTGGGAAATCTCCTATTTTTGCTGCTATTGTAATAACGTTATCCCCCCTTGTACGCAGTGTTCCGTGTCGTCAGCAGCATGTCACGTTGAAAAAGCTCATATATCGCTATATTTGTCGATTCAGGGTGTATCTTTATGTAGGCAGAATTTGAAAGTGAATGATCCCAAGACATCTTATCTAATATTGCTGATGGGGAGGTTGATGCACTTCATATTATGATCCTTGTTACTATAACACATTATGCGCATCAATCATCCTCGTGTCAAAACATCATCTCCTTCCCTACGCTGAGGATTACCTAAAATAGAGCAAAATTGCTTGCCACCGCTAATGCAGACCCTTGTCCTTCACCCAACATGTCGCGCCTATTCCGAATCGCCATCGATGGCCCTGCTGCATCCGGCAAAAGTAAGCCCCATGGACACCTTCTTTTCGCCTCAATGAACGCTCAAATGCCGTATCGGTCCTAGGTACAACAGCCAAACTACTTGCAAAGAAGCTCGGTTTCGGTTATATCGACTCTGGTGCAATGTATCGTGCAGTAAGCTTACCCCATGCCATGTCACAGTACTTCATTGTCGATTGAACGAACGGTTACTATTAGGTCACGCTCAAATGCCTTGATCAAGGGGTGAATGTCAACCATGCTTCCGAGGTAGAACAAGTGGCAAAGTCGGCCAAGATTCGGTTTCCTGCTCTTGGAAAGGTGGAGCTTGACGACAAGGATGTCAGCGATGCTATTCGGGAATCGAGAATTGTACAAAGTATCAGCCCTATTGCATCCAACAAGAATGTACGAGAGACGCTTGCCGAGCAACAACGGTCGCTTGCAAGAGGTGATGTGGATCAAGGATGGCCTGGGTTTTCATGGAATGACAAGCAAATTCATGGTGTTGTGATGGATGGCAGAGATATCGGCACCGTCATTTTACCCGATGCTGAACTCAAGGTCTTTATCATTGCGGATCCAAAAGTACGAGCACAACGTCGCTACGATGAATTGGCTGGTAAAAATGCATTGGCGTCGGGTGAAACGGTTGAAAGTATTGCAAAGGATCTGGCAGAGCGTGATGAAGCTGATCGTACTCGCAAAGTGTCTCCTTTGAAGAAAGCGGATGATGCAGAGGAATTGGATACCAGTCATAAGACAATTGATGAACAAGTGGTTGATATTGAGAATATGGTGCATAAACGTTTGAATCACATGTAGATTACTACTCCCTCCAAATGATAATAGACTAGAACCACCAAATAGATTATATAAAAAAAGTACACACATAAAATGTTATTTTATTTTATACTACACGTTTGACTTCAAAGAAACGCTTGAGATAGACAACTTGAAGGAAGCAAACGGCGGCTAACAATGCCAACTGCCCCAAAGACCACCACTTGACACGAGCATTAGTGCTTTCAGCAGCTATGAAACAAGGAATTAAATCATCATCATCATCATCATCATTACCATCCCCTTTAAGTCACTTACTGTTGCGATGTTGACGTTCACGGAGAACAATGTATTCTTGCTCAGCCTTGATACCATGGATACTATCAGCCAATTCCCGGATCTCACGTTCAAGAGGATCGATTTTCTCTAATAAGGACATTAGCTATCCAATCCAATCGTATGATATGACCACTCACCTGTAGCTGTAGACTTGATCTTTTGCATATCATGCACATTGAAGCTGACAGACTTGGCGGTAACGGATGACATTTGGTTTCCAAAGCAGTAGGTATGTTTGCCAGCAATCGATGCTTCAATCACGTGGACGCCTGATGATTCTCTCGAGGCACTCTTCATAATATGATCTTGGGGATCCGAGACCTATCAAGGACAACACCCACCCTTCCTGTATGAGATGACCCCAAACGTACACGATCGGCTCACGTCATTTGACTTACCCAAAAGTCGATATCAAGGTTACCTCCCTCACCAACCTAGAATAGACCCATGTCAGGACATTGAACGCGATAATAGTACAATCTGGAATGGACTTACCTGGAAGGTCACCGTCATCTTGTCACCCACTGTAAGGTCTTCGTAAAAGCATTGGACACCATGAGCAGGAATATCAACACTGAGAGCCCTTACAGAGCTAATGAAGCAAACGATGGCGAAGGTAGCAGTGAACCACAACCGCGTTGGGAGCAGTGAGACCATGTTGGGAGAACAAGCTGTGTGTTATGTAAAGAGAGAGAGGAACGCGCTGAGTCTGGAGAATAAAGTCGTGGCAACACCAGGATTGGCTACCATCCATTATCCGAATGCATTGGTAAACAGCTTGTGAGCCACATTTATGGGTGCACACATTTAACATTGGTGAAAACATTTGAAAAGTGGGTCATCTCTAAGTGAGCTATACCTCGTAACAAGGTCCATATTACATACATTCTACACGTTACTCGTTGCCCTGGAAACGCCGCTCCATTCATCATGTTGTAAATAACACACACACACCCTAACCCATCACCCACACTACCATGCCCCGATCCTTTTCATCCATTCATAAACATTGATCATTAGTGATATGCGGTTGTATTAGCCTATGCGAATAATGCATGATATTAAGGGGAGATGGCGAACCTAATAATCTACTCGACAAACATCAATCACCAATGTTGACTCTCTATTTCTCCAACCTACCTGCAGCCCATCCATTTTCTTTGAGGAAATCTTCAATAGCTTCCTTGAGAGATCTATTTGGTACCAAGTCGCTTTCCTTGCAGGGTCGTCCAGTAATAGGGTCAACATGTCCATTTCGTGCAAAATGATCCAGCAGTGATTGACGCTCATACGTGAACCCATCTACAACAGATATCGCTATAAGCATCCCATTACCTCCTTGTTCTTCAATAAAGACTTACCTGGGGTAAATACGGGATCATGCATGATGTTGAACGAAATCTTATCCAAGTAGGCATCGGGAATCTCACGTCGCTTTAAATACAATCATGAGTCATATACGTACATTTCCAAACAATGCGCATCCTTACCATTAGGTTTTCTTTGGATTGTTCAAATACTTTTTGGATCTTAGCTTCTTGCTCGTCCTGGGGGACATCTTAAGTTCAAATGCATGATATTCGTTGTATGGTCCTTACTGTCAAATAGTTGATCTCATCAATCTTTTCTTCGTCATCCCCTGCTTCCTCTAGTTGTCGCTTTCGTTCAGCTTCCACAAGGTTCTTGACATATTGTAACAATGATGATTCACGTACAAGGCGATCGGCCTCCTGATCATCCCATTTCTGGAAAGCACGAATTCGGCTTAGCAAGCATCATAATCACCATGTAATATCTCCACACATACCCGTTTCCTTGCAGTCAAGAGTGCTTGTAGGATATCATTCACGTATTTGACCCGCTGTTGGATTGCAAGCTCATAGGCTATGATCAAAGGAGGGTTAGCTTTTATATTGATCGACAAATCTTTACAACCTGCATACCTGTTTTAAGCTTGTTCAAGGCTACAAATAAAAAGTGTCAATACAGCGTCTACGACAATCCCCCATTTCACCATACTCACCTTCGGTATGTTGCTTCTTTTCAATCAAAGCTTGACCCAGCTGGAGAAGAGCAAAGTATTAGTCATGGGCCCTGATTTGTCATCCATCAATCTCCGGATATCGGTATCATCCTACCAGGTAGTATGCTTTCACTATTGACATATGGATAAGCATGTAAGCCATCATCTTCTTCCAATGCAAGCTATGCCGTGTCCTCCCCACCCCTTAGATACACTATCCAAATCGCCACCCAACTTGCCTGTAGTGTTATCCAAATCGATGGCTTTCCGCGTATCAGAAATCACATTGTCATATTGCTCTAACTTGAAACATACCATTGATTAAAATCAAGTTGACAATGTCATCCCATCTTGGCTGTCCTCCTATCTCTCTATCTTACCTTGGAATAACAGAGTGCTCGGTTGGTATAATAGATACGCTCGTTGGGGTCCTTGATCTAGGATGACGATAGAAGCGGGATATACGTATAAGCGTCAAAAGTGTTGTCAGCGTTTTGCGAATGACAGGTTGCTCACGATCGCAGTCGAGTATTCCTTGATGGCATCCTCGTACCGGTGCTCGGCAAATAGCTTGTTTCCTAGGCGATGGTGTTATACACATGCTTGCGTCATTGCAGTGGCAATTTACCTAGTTGCTTGTGATTCTCGGCCTCTTCCTTGCCCATTGGGTTGCTCAAGTCGAAAAGAAACGCGGAGAAGGTATCCGAAAACCCAATCTAAAGCTATGTGTGTAACCCCATTCACAAACAAAGCAATCCAAGTCCTTTCATCATATATGTATCCCATCCCGTGATTCATGCATACACTCAATGCACCGTGCCAGAATGAAAATATACAAAGAATAAATGATCACGTGATCTTCTTAATTGAATGAGGGATAACAAGGAACCGCTATCTAGTACAATGAACAGCTCTACTACCACTACGGATGTCAATTCATTATAAAAAGCTTCATTGTATGCATTGCCTTATGACCTTTCCCTTTGTGAGCAATGTTTGTCACCCGATGTATACCAGAGATATATATAGAACGTCGTTCATTGTCTTTAGTACATAGAAAGGAGCACATGCTATGTTGATATGACAAAGAGGAAAAATGAGTCAATCCCCTTTCATGTGCTCATAATGGGTACATGGCTGTTGATTTAGTATAAGCTCATTGTCGATCATGATGTTGTAGTAATTGCATCAATGACCCAACAAACCGGATTTTTTATCGCATCATGCGTGTAGTAGGAACGACAACATGAATGTATTATTTGTATACCAGCTAATCAAATTGTGGAACGTAAGCTGTTTGGAGAGAAGAGGGTGGAGGGATGAGATAAAAGCAATTGACAATGATGGCAACAACAATAAGTGGAAGATTGATTTTCCTCAAGGAGTGACACATGCATACCTATGCGTGGCATGTTGACAGAAGAGGAGATTGCTATTTTAGGTACTGTGGCCGTGAGCATGAGCCATATGCGGGTGGTGCCTCAGTAAAGACATGAGCAATAGCTTAGAGCGGCCATGTGCCGGGCTACCGGGTACGATGAAAGAAGGAAAGGGTGAATGGTATAAGCAGAATGAATAATAACATTGGAGCTATCTTTATATCCCTTCTTCTACTCCTCCTCCCCTCTTCTAGCACAATCCCCTTATTTTCTAACTAGAAAGCAGGGTTACCATATTCCGCGAAAGAACGAATGGATCAGCGCTCGTAAATCCAATCAAGTCGGACACACACACTTTCTCTCTTTGTATAGACCAGTTTTTTTGCACTTACACAACCCTCCATCTCGCTCAGCATTTGGCCCTTTCCAATCCCCTTCTTTCAATTCTATTGTGACAACTGCACACACATACCATGACCGGAAAAGGCGTTGTGAGAAGCATGTGAGTTTATCGACCTTGACCAGATTACCTTCTTCTCTCGCATGTGGACCACCACCACCACCACCCCCCATTGAAACTACGCCTGCTCACTCACTTTTATCTTGAACAGCAAAAACTACGCCAAAGGCTTCTCTGATGTGCAGCGAAAAGTACGTGAAGCAACATCGAACGATCCCTGGGGTCCCAGCGGTACCTTGATGAACGAGATTGCCCAATTGACTTATAACCAGTAAGTTCCTCTTCTCTGGTTGGCTATCTGGAAGGACAAGGACTCGTCTTGTTTCACTCCATATCCGCGACACGCCCTTTTGCATTATGTAACGAGATATTCCCCCTTCAAATAGGCACGACTTTATTGAGATCATGGATATGATTGATAAACGGCTGAATGACAAGGGTAAAAACTGGCGACACGTCTTCAAGGTATATATACAATCCATGGAAACATCATCCCGAACATCAACTCAACTCATTTATTTAGGCACTACTCTTGCTGGACTACTGTATACACGTGGGATCGGAGAATGTCGTTCTTTACGCCAAGGAAAACATCTATGTTATCAAGACATTGAAGGAATTCCAACATGTCGATGACAATGGCCGAGACGTTGGTGCTAATGGTACAATGAGCAAATGAGGGTGATTATTATTACCTTATCCATCTAATCGCATTGTATATATATAGTCCGACAGAAAGCCAAAGATATCACCAGCCTCTTGCTTGATGATGCTCGATTGAAGGATGAACGTCGCCAAAGACAACAAATGAGAGAACGCATGGCAGGTGTCAACGATTACATGAACGATGCAATGGGTATCAGAAATCCTGATATGGCTGGAGGACGTCCTTCCTATGGTCAAAACAATGAGGATCGTGAACTTCAAAGAGCACTTGAAGAGAGCAAACGTATGGCAGATGATGAAGAAAGAAAGCGACTTGGACGTCAAGAGTAAGCGGTTTCATTGTTTGAAAGGATTAACATTATACTCATTCACTCACCGCACATCGTTGTTTAGGGATGAGGATCTTCAAAAAGCAATTCGCCTTAGTGAACAAGAAGCTCAGGATAAGGAACGCAAGCAACGAGAAAAGCTTGAACGTGAGAACCAAGAAAAGTTATTCGGCAGCAACAACCAAAGCTCCAGGTACAATGAATCATTGAAGGATGGATGAAGCGTGATAATTAATATATAATTCTCTATAGCTTCAACCCATTCCCTGCTAATCAATCTTTCGATTCATCACTCAATCCTTATCAACAACAACAACAACAATGGCCCCAGAATACTGGCATGACCAATATGACATTCTCTGATCCCATCTCTGCCAACAATCAGCAGTTGGGTTTCCAAAACACTGGAATGACTAGCAACCCATACCAGCAACAACAACAAAGCAATCCTTATCAACAATTCCCTGGATTTGGACAAAATCTTCAAGCACAAATGACGGGTATGCCACAACAAATGACAGGAATGGCACCTTTCCAGACGAGCACGATGACTGGATTCCAACAACCACAAATGACTGGATTTCAACAACCACAAATGACAGGTTTTCAACAATCTCAAATGACTGGTTTCCCTCAACAACAGCAACAACCCTCCATGTCAACTGTATCAAGCAGCCCTATGGCTAGCTTCCAGCAACCACAAATCACAGCAGCCTCGAATAATCCTTTTGGCCCTCTCAACAACCAACAACAACAACCTCAATCGACTGGCATGTTTGGTCAATCACTCACCGCATCGCCTTCTCTTGCCTCCTCCTCACTTGCTCCACGTTCTCCCTCGATGTCAGTTGCTAACACCACTACTACCACCACCAATTCTTCCTCTGCTGCTGGTCAGTCTCGATCATTTACTTTCCCATCGCCATCTATGCAAGTAAGTTTGTCGGAGAAAAATCAAGCTATTGGTCCGTGCGTATCTAATTGAAAATAGCATACTGGCACACAGGGATCCTCCAGCCCCGCTGCTGACAGCCGCTATGCCAAGCTCAATTCCCTCCTTGCAAACAAAGAGTACGTATGAGGATGAAGGATGAAGGTCTTGTCATGGTATCATACTTATATATGATTATTTAGGGATGGTATGGACACATTTGGTAACACGGGCAACTTACGTGTCCCAGTGTATGTATTCTTATTATTGAAGGCTCTCTCTTTTCATTATCGGGGACGAGGTACTAAATCGAATGATGTATTATAGTGGCAGTGGATTTGCAAGTTCGCTCAATCCTCAATTGACGGGTGCACCCAACGGCAATGGCACATCAAGCGTGCCTAGTCTTGTCAATGTTGGTACCGCTGACACTGGTGCCCAATCCAATTCCTTTAGCGATGTAAGTGTTTTATCCTTTAAATAGCTTTATGTACTCATGATCATTGTTTTCTAGTCCTTTGGCCAGCCAAGCCGTAACCCTTTTGGACAAGCAACCAGCAGCCCCTGGAAGTAAAGCAGCATTACTCGAATTACAATTAAACAAGAAACTCCGCTCATCTATATTGATATCTACAAATCTAATGAAGAAATCCCACGGGTTTGCCGATGATCAGCAGTAATACACGTTTGATCTATTTGTGTGGAGGTCTTGTGATGTATGATATGGCTTTGTGTGTGGGACACCTATCAGCTCTGTTCGTCTCTTTGATATGTTGGGTCTTTGTTTTTATACTTCCCAGCTGACAGGTTATTTATTGATGGCAATTCATTCATACATCTCGCGTAAAGTCGTGAACGGGATGTTGCTATGTACACGCCTCGTTGTCTCAAAAAGGCAACATTATTATTTCCATGGCAACGAATACGACATGCGACCATTTTCATCCGCCATCGTAAAATGCAGCCTCAGCGCCAAGATCCATGAGCGATACAGGTCATTTGACAATGGGCGACTTTGATTTGAAACACTTGATCCAAACATGTCTAAATGGAATTCCCCAAAGCCATCCCAACTTAGCAAAACGACCAAAACAACAGCCCAGTGTGTTAGATATGGGTGCAGTATACCTAGACAAAGGAAACCCCAATAAAGAATCGGTATCAGTCACCAACCAGCATTGGTGTGGTGGTGGCGGTGGTTGAGAGTTGTATCGGACAAAGACACAAATAGCTTCCCGACATCGATGACTTTGTCATGGTTGCCTTTGATCTCAATAAGTTATAGCATACAAAACGCGTCGACCCACCTTGCTTTTAGTGATCGCTGAGTCTTTTAAAATACATGGATGGCAGCCTTGGGGAAAGCCGTTGCTATGCATTAATGTGTCGGGATGACGATCCATGATCCGCAAATGCTAAGATAAAGTCCTTCCAAGAACATAAAGAGGGCTGAATAGGTCGTGTCGGCAACGTTGATGCAACATGTTGTATTCAAGGTAAAATGTACTTGTGCAACACCACCAACAAGTGGATGTTTCCATGTTTCGTATTTTCCAGGTTGGATCTCTTATGACAACGTTGAACCCCTTTAAGACACCCACTCATGTAATACATTGTTGTCGAAGCTACACTGCTTGAGCAATATCAGCATCAAAGATCATCCATCTCCCACGCCTAAAACACGACCTGCTTGGTTCATCTCCAGAACATCGCATCCGGAATTCACTTCACATAGATTGAGTGCCACATGTTATCCTTGACGATGCGGTATCCCGTAATTATATGCCATTTGTGTACGTGTAACAATGGCTATTAACCTTCTTCTTTATCAAGACATTGTAATAAATGGATGCATTTGACTCAAACGACGGATCATCGAACCATGACTCATCTGTGCTCTTTGTGTGTTCTAGTTTCACCGGGTGCCATTGCAACTCAGAATAACATCACCAAACGTCAATTTGTATTGTGGGGAATGAATGAATGTATCATACAAGCTAACTTGATTTCGCCATCACGCAAAACCTTGTTGACATTAAGCTGACCTGATCTTCACATGCATACAATTATTGTGAATAAGTTATCCCCTCAGCCCCGGAAACGTGGGATGGCAAATGATGTTATTCAAGCCATTGAGCATACACGATCACAATCAATCTTGATACAAGGGCAACATCAAGCCCCATATTTAGCATCATGCTATTCGTCAACCCCTCTTTGGCTTATTCTCCACACAATGAAAATCAAGCATGTCATGTCTTCTATGTAATCTTTTTGCTTTTTTACTTTCGTTCTTTCCTGAAATGGGGCATCGGTCTCTGAAACAATGGGGATCCTTACATTTACACAATGAATCAGAGGGGGAAGGGTGATTATGCGGAGAGTTTTGGTGAGGTCAAGCGGGATGAATGCGGGTTGTGATGATGTTGTAGCTAACGTCAGTAATTAGGGGTAGCGTGATTATTGGAGTGGGAGGGGGGGAGTTGATGAACGTTATTGACATCCCATGGGAAAGATGAAAAAGAGAGAAAGCAGCATGAATCGCTTTACGGTACCCGTCGTCTTCATATAAAAAGCGATGGAACTCGTATTCTGTATGTGTTAATAAACATTACAATAAAACACGGTATCTCAATGAGGCGGGTCGGCAGTGGCCGACGATGATGATGGTTGATGTTGTTCCTCATTCTCTGGAGCAGTAGTAGTAGCTTGATGCGTTTGTGCCAGCAACATTGTTGTATCCAATTCCCGTGATGTAGTATTATTGGTCTGATTGGATGTGGATGATGATGATGATGTTGATGTCAATCCAGTGGTTGGCGGTGCAACCGAAGGACCAAAGTAAGGCTGATGTGGTGGGTATGGATAATACATGGCAACCATGGGTGCCATAGAAGGCGATGATGGCGATGATGGAGCATTATTATTTGTAGGTAGCTGTTGCTGCTGTTGCTGCTGCTGCTGTTGTAGTTGTTGTTGATGTTGTTGATGAGGTGTGGGTGGTTGCTGCTGCTGTTGCTGAGGAGGAGGGTGATAAGCATACATTGGCTGACCACCTTGGGTTGCGTTGAAATAACCAAATGCCGAAGGGTGAGGATAGGCAGCGGCAGGATACATGGCATAGCCATAAGGCGCACCTGGAATCATTCCATACACAGCATATCCTCCTGGTGCTATAAAAGATCCCTCACCATGGTAAATGATTCATGTTTTAGGTTTGTTTTTCTGTAAACTTACGGTATTGACCATCTCCCGTGATGTATTTGTTGCTGTAACCACTATTGGGAATATAAAGTTAAGCTATGGACTCTGGCGCCAAACCCCACCATCATGACATTCTCCTCTTTTTTATTCCCTTTTTTCTCCTCCGTACTTACTTTCGACGTTGTTGTTGATAAGGTCGTCGTGCATTTGGATCACCTTGTACTGGTGCTCCCCCTGGGCCTGATACATTGGCAGCTTGCATTCCTTTAGGTCCCTGGATCAAATCGTATTCGACCTATTTTTGGTTGATGTAAGCATATAAGCTCTTTATAGGGTTGTGGATTCATTGTTGTGTTCATTTACCTCCTCGCCCTGTGATGTGTATGTGCGATGGGAGAAAGAATCAGTATCCATTGTGTTCTGTGTAGATCATTTTCTGGTACTGGCTCTAAAAAAGGGAACCGTACCTCGGCAAGACTTTTGAATCCTTCACCATTGATGGCTGTGTGGTGTACAAATACTGATTGTAGAATGGACACAATGGGTGTTATATACAAAGAACCATCTTTGATGTTGGCGTTTCCTCTCTCCCTCTCTCTTTTCCTCACCTTCGACGACTGGGCTTCCTGATTCTTCCGCAGGAATGATAAATCCGTATCCCTTGGTCGAATTAAAGAACTTTACATGTCCTGATTTTCGTGGTGCTGATGATGCTGATGACGACATTGGAAGCTCTAATAGATGGATGATGTATCGATGCGTTATTATAAAAGGAAGCTGAAGGTGGATGGTGTTGGTGTGTGGTTGTGGTGAGTGACTCACAAAAGAACAAGTGTGGCGTTGAAAAAGACGTGTTGGTGTATGTGGGGCAAAAGAAGAAAAAGGAGAAAGGAAGGGAGAGAATTAAAAAAATTCAGTGGAAAGAGAGAAAGGGTGAAAAAAAAGTGCCGTGAGAGTGGGCATAAGCTTTTTAAATGGCTTGTCCTTCTTGCACCATGCGTGTGTATATGTGAATGTGCGGTTTGTGTATGTGTATGGATGCTCCCCAAAGCGGGTGTTGTCAAACCTGTCCATGCTATTCTCACGATCATCCGCCATGATAATCCAGTTTTGATTTGCTTTTTGGAATAAGCAAGAGATTGAATGATGTGTACAAGGTGTAAAAATGGGTGCCATATCCTTACATACTACACGAGCGGACTAGACAAGTTTTCACACAAGAGATGAATCTGCGTGCTTGCTGTGATAGGCCTAGTTGATGTCTAAATTTGAACATTGACAGTGTACCTTTTTTCTCATCAAATAACGTGATAAGTATGTGGGGGTTGATATGATAATGGGGATGCATGCGATGATTAATATTTGTTAGTGTATGGGTTGTGAGATGCAACAAGACCCTTGACAAGAGAAAAAAGAAAAGCATTCCTGCATGTGAAATTCTAATGCGGGAAACAAAGCCAAACAGCACAAAGAGTATTGGTGGACGGGGCTATTATACCTTCTGGTCCGTGTGTGCGTGTGTGATTTTCCACCCAATACAGCCGATCAGCCCCGCGACTACCACACATCCCCGGCAGCAGGCAGTTACACATTTTCAATCATAGATGAGATCTATTCTTTAATGTCAAAACTGCTTTTTGAGATTACTTCACCCAGTCACTTGCTACATACAATTACCACCACTATTACAATTACTATTGGATCGGTGGTGGTGGTGGTGGTCATGGTACAACAACCCATGGAATCATCACACAAACTATATGATACAAGCCATTGGGGATCTACAGCTGATCTGGTTTCATGCCTTTTTTATTGTACCTGGATCATGTCGCATCATTGATCCATTTGCATAGCTTCCTTTCTACCACCACTTGGGAAGCATTCGTTTGCTTGCACTCGTTCCCCCCGATACGAATTTTGGAGGCTCCAATTTTCTCGCAGGAGGACTTGACGTCGCTACCCTACTACTCTCTCTCAGCAACCCATCACTTTCTAATCTTGACCAAACATGCCAAAAGGTACGTAAACAAACGCGACTCTCTCTTTACTTCAATCGGTCATGTGTTACGTGTCATCTGAGATTGGAGAAGACTTTATTAATGACTTGGATTGTACTTTCTATTGTAGCATCGAGACAATCGCCATCGTTGAAGAAGCGTGGAAGAACTGGCAAGCGTAAAACCAAAGAGCCAGGAGTGAAAACAGAGGAAGGAGACGACTACGATTATACTGGTGAAGAGAGCGATCAGTCTTTTGGTGAAGAGGGTGACAACTTGAGCGATACCGACGTGTCCCATCGTGGCAGGAAGAGAGCACGATCCAAGACAGCCAATAGCAAAGATGATCGACAACGACGAGCTACACCTGTGATAGCAGCATCATTGAATAGTTCATCACCATCATTGGATGCCGATAGCGATTATGATGAAATTGGAGAAACAAAGGTGGATAGAGGAGGCAACTTGTTGGGAGGTAATTATCAACACCACATCCATTGTCATCTTTGGACGAAGTATTCATCTTGGAAGTCAATGGGCTATAGGGCGTCAATATAAGGTGCCAACGTTTTCATTACCCAATCGAGGCAACATGTTATTTATGTTCTCCAAAGATCCAGCAGCATTACTTGGTTTCCGTGACAGCTTCGTCTTTTTGAAAAAGAATCCAAAGTTGATCAAGGTTCATATTACGGATGCCGAGAAGGGATATCTTGTTCAGCACAACATGTTACGATCGACTTTCAGAACGAGAGAGGTGTCTGTGGTCACTGCACGATCCGTATACAAGCAATTTGGACATCGAGTACTCAAAAAGGGACGACGTGGTCGTGATGATTACTTTTATACTGGTGAAGTGGATGAAGGAGATGAAGGCGACTATCACAGCGAAGATGAAGGGAAGCATGCAGCTGATAAGCAATGGTCCCCTGTCGTTGTCAGTGGACGTAACAACTTGACGAGTCGAACCAACAAAGTACTAGCACCAGCCATCAATGACACCAATTGGATGCACCATGTCGCTCTTTCTATACGCAACTTCAACACGCAAATTTGCGAGTACCGTAACGAGAATCCATCTTATTACGACGTGTTGACCAATGTCCATCAGATTCCATCAGCAAAACAACCTCTTCGATTATTGTATGATATCTCAGATAAACCAGTGAAAAAGGAAAAGCCTACTTCTACCCAACAACCGATTGAAGTGCCTCAAGCACCTGCATCAGCAATAAGTCAACCACCGTTACCAGCATCAGCACAAGCTGCAGTACCACAGCAACCATCATCACAACAACAACCAACATTGGTACAGCAACCATCAGGAACAATGCCTATGACTTCTACTACATCTGCTGCTGCTGCCGCCGCTGCTGCTGCTGCCGTTCCTACACCACCAGCCGTTTCCATGCCACCACAAGTACAACAGCCCCAAGCACCACAACCACCTTTCACACAACCACAAATGCCTCAAAACCAGTTTGCAGCACAACAAGCCGCCATGTATGTATTGTAAAAGATATTAGCATTGGGATTGGGATGATCATTAACATTTCTATAGGCGACAAATGCAAATGCAAAATCCTGCAATGGCAGCCATGTACTACCAACAAATGCAACAACAAGCAGCAGCAGCTAGTCGAGCAGGGCAACCTGGACCCAACAACCCAATGGCACAATTCCATCCACAACAACAACGACAAATGATGATGCAAGGCAACAATGTCTTCCCACCCAATGCAAGTATGGCACCCATGACTAGCAACCCATATCAGTTTATGCCTCCAGGTGGTGGTACCATGTAGTAGTAATAGTAGTAGAGTAAATACTTTTGTTCTTTTTTGTATCCCTCTTTTTGGGGGGCGTGATTAAAGGATGATGAAAAACAAAAAGACGAATACCACCATACATGATGCGGCAATAGATAAATAGGTTTCTCTTTGCCCTGTTTGACTAATACACTATACTACAACTCGACATGATTCAATAATGAAACAACAAAATGATGCTTTGAGAAAATGGAGGGGTTACTATTTCAAAGGAATGTAAATAAAAGGGGGAATGCTACAAAAGTTTTAAACAAATTATCTAGTGTTGCGACCACTGAATGGACTTGAGATCGATGCCTTCCTGGACCTAATTGTATTCAACAAAGTCAGTAAAAGTAAGGGTATTTTTCCTTCAAAGCTACTTGCCATTTCCCACAAAGGTGACATATCTCTCAACTTTTGTACATGCTGGGACACCTTGTTGATCACGAAATCGATTTCCTCTTCAGTTGTGAACCGGCCAATACCAAAGCGGATGGAGCTGTGTGCCATTTCATCATCAGCGCCCAAAGCACGAAGCACATAGGATGGCTCAAGAGATGCTGAAGTACATGCCGAGCCTGATGACAATGCGATATCCTTCAATGCCATAAGCAAAGATTCACCTTCAACGTAAGCAAACGACAAGTTCACACAGCCTATATCATGATTCGTCAACCTATCAAGTGACACGGGACCAATTGGAAAACAAGATCTAGTTACCTGGATAGCTCTTTTCGGAATCACCATTGCGAGTAACTTGTTCAATGTTGGCTTGGATGTTGGTGATCAATCGGTCTGCAAGATAAGAGATACGTTTGTGATCATACTAGTAGATAGGATTTTAGAATGATGATTGATCATAAAAGCATAAAATGGGATGCTTTCATATTACTCTCCTCAGAACCCCTGCACAGCCAGTCATAGCAAAGACAAACCTACTATGCCCGACGATGTCCGGAATCCCGCGCAACGTCAAAGGCACTTGCCACAAAGTGACAAACGTAGTTCTTTGCTCTGGGTAGCGTAGATTAACGTGCACGCAATAACAAGCACGATTCGTCACCGGAGAAATGAGAGCACCCTCCTATCCCCAATCCTTACCTCCATTTCTTCCATGGAAATACGGCAAGCTTCACCAAGACCCACTGCCAAAGGAGCAGGCACAGTACCACTTCGAATACCACGCTCTTGACCACCACCGCTGAAGATGGGTTCGAGACGAACACGAGGACGACGACGCACATAGATGGCACCCACGCCCTTTGGACCATACAACTTGTGACCCGAAATACTCATCAAATCCACATTCATGGCATTAACATCGAGAGGGATCTTGCCAGCAGCTTGGGCAGCATCGGTATGGAAAAACACCTTTTTGGAACGGCAAATCTTGCCAATCTCAGCAATAGGTTGAATAACACCAATTTCATTGTTGACGGTCATCACTGAGACAATGGCGGTATCGGGGCGGATTGATTCTTCAAGCAACTTGAGATCCACAACACCATTGCTTTGCACAGGGAGATAGGTGACTTCGAATCCTTCATCTTGCAACATACGGCACGAATCAAGAACGCACTTGTGTTCCTATATATCAATGCATGAGTGACATGTTGCTGCGGGAATCCATGATCTGATAAGGGATCTCCATACCGTTTGTGTAGTAATGATATGTTTCTTTTTGTTCTTGTAGAAACGAGCCACACCCTTCAAACTGATATTGTTGGATTCAGTAGCACCCGAGGTGAAGATGACTTCCTTGGGATCCGCACCGATCAATTTGGCCACTTGCTGCATGATGTGATTATTAATCACCCATTGCCATTCCCATCCCAAATATATCCAATACTTACAGCACGAGCATTTTCCACAGCGGTCTCAGTCTCCCAACCATACTGATGCGTTCTCGAATGGGGATTGCCATAAATCTCTGTCATGTAAGGCAACATGGCATCAAGGACTCTTGGATCGGTAGGGCTTGTGGCCTGCATGTCAAGGTAGATAGGTCTTCCAGTGGGAGTTGCAGCACTTGTTTCAAAGCCGAGAGAATCTTTACAATAAAGAGGTGTTATTGTCATATTCGAATGGGTGTGTGTGTTATGGGGTGGGGGAGGTGGGAATAGTTACCGTTGGAAGGGGTAGTGACAGCCGTAGCTTGCTTGACAACGGGATGGGTGGAGAATGTACGAGTTGCTGATACCACAGCGGCACGTCTTGCAAGAGCAGGTAGACGTCTTGATAAGTTTTGTTGAAATGCTTTTGCCAACATGGGAGGGTGTGTAACCAAAGGATAGCAAAGAAATGAAAAAGTGGAGATGAAAGATGGACAAGGCCGAAAATGCGCGATATCTCGGCTTAAAGAGTTCCACACCTGGGTGGGGAGCAAGTCATCATCCACCGTCACAAAATGTTTGGAACCAAGCTTATACCCTATTATTACTTTTTCCCTTTTCATTCTCATATACACATAACAACAAGGTCACCATGGGAATCTTTGGGTTCGGATCCAGCAGCAAGCCAGAGGAAACTGCCACCAGCACATCCACAGACTTTGTTTCCAATGAGAGCACAGACGACATTTATTCTCCCACAGGTGGCCAATCCTCCTCATACGATGACCTTGGCAGCAGCAGCATGAGCGATAATAGTTACGACAAGATGCCTGATTTCATGTCGCAGCTCTCGTTTGACGCAGCCAAACTTCAACCCATGTCTGTTCAAGGTGGTATCGACTTTTTGCAAGTGGAGGATCAATATGGTGGTGGTGGCAGTGGTGCTGGTGCTGGTGTCGTGGGTGGTGGTGCATCTTTGGCACCTTCACGCGGCTGGACGGATGATTTGTGCTATGGCACTGGTACTACCTATCTCGCTGGTTTGACACTTGGTGGTGCATATGGCATGGCTGAAGGTTTGAAAAAGAGCGCACAACAAGGTCCTCAGAATATGAAGGTCCGTCTCAACACCACCCTCAACACCATCACTCGACGAGGTCCAGGTCTTGGTAATGCCGTTGGTGTTATCGCCATGATGTATAATGGTACTACTGCTTTGATCGATTACTCTCGCGGCAAGCATGATATCTTTAGCAGCATTGGTGGTGGTGCTATTGCAGGTGCCATCTTCAAGAGCACAGCAGGTAATTACATAGGGAGCATGTGTATGTGTGTGTGTGTGTGTGGGATCATTACTCTAACATGGTATGTAATTATAGGTCCTCGGGTGATGGCCATGTCATCTGGTATCTGTGCAGCCGTTGCTGGTGTTTGGTCGCTTGGTGTATCCGCCTTTGCTGAAAACTAGATATAAAAAAGTATCCCTTTACTTAGATTCGTGTAAAAATGTGTATAAATCGCAACCCCTTCTCTTCATCTTCGTCCATTAAAGCAACCAAATTACGATAGATATAAAAATGTCATATCTTTATGGTCTCTCAAGATAAAATGGCAATCCTATACATGTCTTTTCTATGATCTACCAAGTACGGGAGCGGCTAATGCCGAGTTCGGTCGTTATCTTGTTTTCTGGCTCAGCCTTGAATTTGATCATCGCCTTCCTTGCTCCTTCTCCTTCACCTTTGTCTCATCCTCATCGATAAACGGTCCTCCATGTCCGAGCACAAGAGCAAAAAGCCAGCAAGTACGAAAGGCACAATGAACAGCATGGCAATGGACACGTCCCCCATTGACACCACCATTTGTATACGATAGATACGGCATTCAAGCAGCAGCGGCTGAAAGCTTGGCAACCTCTCTTGACACCAAAGACGGTTCTTCCAACGCTGTTTGCAGTGGGCATTGTGTTTGCTCCTCTTGGCGGCTTATTCTTATACGAGAGCGAAACGGTAAATGATGCAGCATCGGCTGTTTTTCCTTTCGAGTGGACTTGAATACCAATGCCAGCATACTACTTAGGTCAATGAGATCGTGATCGACTATACCGACTGCATCACCTTGAACGAGACTGCTGTGCCGCTTGCTGATAATCTTTACGACTACAAGTTCACTTCAGAGAATACAACGGGTAAGATTGGATGATGCCAAGTGACAAGCAAAAGGGATTCTTATTAAATGGAGGATGTGATATGACTACCTAGTGATTCGAGCACCCAGTTACTGGTTGACACAAGAATCAAGTTACATGTCAGGCCAAGCAGCACCTGCAGGAGAGACGATACCTCGATGCAATATCCAGTTTTCGATTCCTTTTGAGCTACGATCGCCCGTGTATCTTTACTATCGCCTCACCAACTTTTATCAAAATCACCGTAAATACGTCAAGAGTTTGAGCTACAATCAGCTAAATGGCGAGAACGTTTCACCGGGTGATGCCGAAGCTTCATGTGCACCTGTTGGTACGGCTGCTGATGGAAAAATCTATTATCCATGTGGATTGATTGCCAATTCAATGTTTAATGGTAAGGGAGACTTATAAACGCAGGGGAAACGAATAGGGATATTGATAATGCATATCAACTGGATTGTTTCCATAGATACGTTTTCCAATATGACGCTTTTGAATCCTCAAGGCAGTAGCGACAACATCACATACACAATGAATGAAAAGGGAATTGCATGGAGTTCGGATGTATCACGCTACAAAAAGTCGTCTACGCCTGTCGAACAGCTGACACCACCACCCAACTGGCAAAAGCGATATCCATCCGGTTATACAGCAGAAAACCTGTTTGATCCCTCACAAGATGAACACTTTTTGGTTTGGATGCGGACGAGTTGGTACCCCACCTTCCGAAAACTCTACTCCAAATATGAGAGTGACCCACTACAACCAGGCACCTACCAGATCCAAGTTGATATGAGTAAGCTACAATGGGGGAAAAGGAAAACAATGGTCGTGTTAATGAAAGCTATTCTTGTAGATTATGACATTAGAACTTATGGAGGCACCAAATCCATTGTTTTATCGGGTACATCATTCTTGGGCGCTCGTAATCCTTTTATGGGCTTGGCTTATATCATTATGGGTTGCGCATGTGCGTTCTTGGGTGTGGTGTTTCTTGGCTGGCACTTTTTCAGACCCAGGTAGGTTGATAAACGAATGCATGATCAAGTTGATTTGATTGCTCATCCCATATGATATATACAGGAAACTTGGCGATCACGACCGCCTTTCATGGAATCAATCCGGTGGTTTGGGACACTAAGTCAACGGCTATGCATTGGAAAGAAAAGTTACCGACTCGATCTATTATTCTGTACTTTATTCGCAATACCAATAACAACAACATCAACATATCAATCTTCTTTCACGTGTGACATGATGAATTGGGCGGATGTTATGATGGCGGTGGTGGTGGTTGATGTCCTGTGTACAGCTTGCTGGTCATAAATGACGTGAGACTAGAATGCCGGGATGTACCCCAACTAAATCTTCACGTCGATTTTGCTTTCTACTTTACCTCTTATATCAATTGTTCTTAAGCGATTGATGTTTTAATGATGCAAAAATGTGATCCGTGCACGATTTTCCTTGTGAATGGCAAGTTTTATCATTGTCATATGAAAGACATAACAGGAAAACGACTTGATTTCCTACAACCTTGAAAGGCTGGGATTGGGAACGGATGCTTCCAAACGCCATATTGTCACGGAGGCACACAAAGCTAGCCACTTGTTGGACATGTGCGACGACACTGCGCTAGTACATAAAATAAAAGGGGTTGAGTCCTATTGCAACCACTTTGTTCTCTCTCTCTTTTTTTTCCTTTTTTCTCTTTTACCAACAAGACAGCCCAATGCCGGATGCTCGTCATGTCACAACTACCAAACAGAACAAAAAGGGATCCAATTCAAAGCGTGCTTGGTACCCACGTAAGCTTATAAAAAGCCTATTTCCCTTGTCAGGTCGATCATCATCATCGTCATCATCATCGTCATCACACCAGCGTCAAATTCAACCGCCACAATGGTCATCCACTAGACGATCCTTTCTCATATCCCTTATACCCAGCATCCGAAAACGTGATAGAGGATATGATCATTCTCCACATTATCAACGCAAAAAGATAAGCCAACGATCCAACTCAGTGATGGTGTCAAACACCATTGCATATCAACAACGCACCAAGCCATGCGACGAGAAAGAGTTGTTACAAATGGATGCAACAAAAAGGTATGTGTGAACAGATCGTGTTGCATTCAAGTGCACGGTATTACCAAAATATGGGGGAATTGACTTTACCACACATGGATTGGCAGGTCGCATGCAGATCTTGCTTTTCAGCAACCATTGGATAACTTGGCACAAATTTCATCATCATCACCAAGACGATGCCATCGTCCTCCTTTTCGAAGACCCATGAGCGAAGATCTTTCAACGTATATGGTTTCAAGTCATGTTCCAACAACATCAGTAGACGATTACGATAACAAATCACCATTCTTTGTTTGGGTGCAAAGAAAAAGCGATGTTTTGCCGCTAAGCAGCATTGGGAATGATAGCATGACAACCACCATGCCGACGGTATCCGAAACCGGGATTTCTTCATGCTCTAGTATCACAGCAACAGCAAGTGATCCATCCAGCTATGATCTGATAATTCACAACACCGTGGCACCGGATGATATTGACAAGAGTAAACATCACCATCAACAACACATTGACGCTACCACCATAAACAACAACAACAATGATAATAATATGAACACCACCCTCTCCACCAGCGCAACATCTCCAAGCTTGCTTCGTAGGCTCTCTTCATCACTTGGAAGAGGAAGCGTACCACGCCCACCTCGACGCACAACCTCTCTTGCAATACCTTCCTCAACAATGCAGCATCGTGAATCGAACGATTACAGCGCCCAAACACCAACATCTTCTGCACCATCATTGTTGATCTCAAGATCATTTTCTCTTTCATCCTATTATAAACGTCGATTCTCAGCGCTTGTTTCTGGTAGCCATGGCGACTATGGATTAACCAATTCCAAGCAAGATGAAGCTGTCGCTTTTTGGAGAAGCACTGTTGCACAAATCGAAGCACCTTATTCATCAACGGCGGTGCTGAATACCGAACAAAAGGTACACATACAATCAATGTTACTTTTTTTCATCTGTGCTCCGGGATTTTTTATTCACCGAGCCCTTCTTTGCAACAGGATTTACCACCACAACAACCACCAAACCCGCCTATTACGCCATATCAGCAACTTTGTTCGGTGACCCCTATAGGCAAGAATAGTAACAGGGCTGTGTGCAAATTTATCCTGCGAGAGCTGTATGCGACTGAGACATCTTACCACCACCTCCTAAAGTTTATTTACTGTGTAAGTCTATTTTCTTTCTCTCTCTTTCTCAATGTTGGATGCGTGTATGTAGGAGGATGGCATGCATCGAGGATGACAAAAAAAGATCGGCTAATAATGAGTTGTAGAAATACATGCAACCCATGAATATTGCATTGCAGGAACAAAACAACCCGTTGTTTACACGTCAATCATCAGCCGATGTGGTCACTCTTTTTGCACACCTACCACAATTATTGCAACTCTCTGAACACCTCATTCCATCCCTGGAACATGCAATGGCCGTCCAAGATAGCAAAGGCGCGGCCCGTGCCTTTATCAGTCTCCGTGAACGGCTCGTGATCTTTTTACGCTATACGATCCATTACCAATCCAATTTCCGGTTCATTCGCAAAATGTGCCAAACCAATCCAATGCTGCTTCACATTGAACGAGTAAGACACAAAAAGGAAATCCTTTGTTACTACCATCACACCACTGACGACAGCTTTTGCAGGAATGCCAATCCCACCATGACACTCGAAGAATGGGCATTGCTGATTATTTGATTGCTCCGATTCAAAGAGTTCCTCGATATTGTCTTTTACTGCAAGGTAAGGATACAAGCATACGCTTTGTTTTTTTTTTTGTGTGTATGTTTACATGTGCGATGTTTTAGGCATGTGTAACCATATACACTCACCAATCGAGACGTGCCACTGACACCCTTTCTTCATAGATCTCTTAAAGCACACGTCGCCTTATGATCAATCCCATCATGTTATTAAGAAATCGGTAGCCTTGGTCACATCATTAGCCGATACCATGAACCTATACAGCATATGACACAACCCACCATGGCCACTTTTATTACCCTTCTTTCTTTCTTTCGTCGATCTTTCTCCTTATCGCTTGTTGTTTGACAGCTACCACCGTTCTCGATGCATATGAACGCCCACCTACATACCCTGCTTTCTTTTTCTTACTCATACACACGTTTGCGCAATAATTAGTTACCCCATTCCATTCCTTGTTGTATATAGCACAAGAAGCTCACCTACTACGCTACACGTAGTACGTAACACGCTATCCTTTGACAAGATAGTAAACGAGAATTTTGATTGTTGTACATAACAAAGAAGCCTACCTGCTTCCCGTTTCGGTGAGCGCACCCTTTATTTTCGTACATCCCTTTGAGCATTACATATAAATAGCATGCTCCATTTTTATGCAATTGAAGCTTCAACGCTCAACATCATGTTGTGTACCCCATTACAGCATCATGTTTACAATACATTAACATTGCATAGGGTGGTTTCATAACCCAGAAAATAGGATATCCGAACCGCAAGCATTCTTTAGTTTTCTTTGTGAGAGATTCAGATGGCTGAAATGATGTCTGAATCAACCCATCGGGATCCGCACATGATGGCTGTTACTAGAATAACTGGATTTGTCGCATGATAGGTCCCACAAAGTGGCTGCGTATCTTTGTGAAGCCTGGGTTTCTCGAAAGCAATGTTATCATCAACATCATTAAACCAACACAATGTAAAATCAGGCCGCAACGTTGGCATCAGCAGCAGCAGCAGCAGCAGGAGCAGCAGAAAATGGATCTCAGGCTGAATGATGCCCCTTGCTTTTTCCCTTGTTGATGCTAACGCATGATGCAAAAGCTGCAGATCAAGTTGCATATATAGATAAAGGGTTGATTCAATAATACACAGAGTGTAAAACACCTATACTATTGCCTGCCTTGATTAAAATACGGCAAACGGGCGATGATAACATCATCCTGTACTAGGGGTTTAATGGTGGGAGCGTAAAGGTGGCTCATTTTAGCCTGCGTATAGCAATATCCATTATCCTCTTTATCCCTTTTTGCTCTTTTTATGTATAGCGATATGCGTTTCAGAATATACAATAGCACCAAGGAGGGGAATTTCAAGGAATACATTGATTCTCCTTTCTCGTTCTTCATGGAGCTTACCGCTTCTTGTACACAACCTCAATTTGCGTGATTGCCATAACATTTGATTCGGGAACTACAAATGCAACCCTGTGTTTGTTTGGAGCAGCAAACAGAGCGGGGGATAACTTTATGCGGATCACGTATCAAAAGTAAATGGTCGTTGTAATGTCGTGTCTGTGTCTAATTCAATCCATTACTGGCGATTCATACGCTGATTGGCTCCTCGCCCATATCACGCTATGCAACATGTAAGCGTATGATTCTACTAGCAGTATATGACTATGTTCGTGGTTTGACAAGTTATGATTAGTATCATGCTGACGCTGTGAGATGTTGGCAAACCACAAATCAAAACGCTGAGCAGGATGGCATACAGCTATTTGAATGCTTGTGCGACGATGACACGTGTCTGGATGGGTAAAGACATCAAGCGAATGGCCACAATCGATATTGAAAGCAAATTACTGATGCGGCAAAATTCGGGGGAGAAGGTGAGAAAAGGGAAGGGGCTGTGTGGGGGGTGAGAAGGGAAAGATGGAAAAGGAACGATGGTACAGTGTTTGTTACGCGGTGGGGGGAATGCATGACGAGCACATATAACGACTATCCCCTTCTCCTTGTGCATGCAGATACAAACCCACACACACACACACACACACACACACAGCATACATATTATTGATATCTCATGTGCCATGATCGACACTCTAGTGTATATTCTTGGACCTTCACGATGGCCCTCACATACAACCCCATCTCACTCGCCATTCAATCATTGGATGCTACCACCACACGCAATGGCGTATCAATGAAGGAATCCACCATTAGGACATCTTGAGTCCTGATGAGGATGGCATGGTTTAAATGATATTGGCGTAAAGATGTCGTATACGTGGTTGATTGTAAGCTCATGCATTTTTATTTTTAAGCCATTCAGCAGCGAGCTACTGATCGCGTGGTTTGCCTTTTTCTTTTGATCCGTCGCTTTTAACCATCCTTGGCATTGTTTACCCGCCACGCATAGCTTCAGCATCCATATGCTTCATTGCCATCATTTATGGGTGAATGGATGTGTGGCAAAACTTGATATAATAATAACACACAAGGTTCTACTTTTGATGTGTGTAAGCGATGCATCTCTGTGTATCTTGGTTTGGCTACAGCAGAGCCTGTGTGGGTTGTATATGTGTACGTCAATTGATCGAAACGCCCACATCCCGATCGACTCCTTAAATCTGTTTTCCACCTTGTTGCCATGGTGTTGATCCGCTTGTTTCTCTTTTATTCATTTGCCTCCAAAAAGTACTTTTAACCTCTTTCCCTCCCTTTTAAAAATAGTTGGTTCTTCTTTTCTCTCTTTTTTTCCCTTTCTATTGTTCTTTACGCGACTACGCTCCCTCTTTTTCTCCATTAGTACGACTACTATTAACCTCATATACCCTCCCCTGTTTTCTACCATCACACCATCTGTGTCATGGATTCATCATCACCACCACCACGACCACAATCCTATCAACCCACGTTGAGTCTACCACAACACCCAACTGAAAACGACGATGATCAACCATCAACGGTAGTAGGGGTCCATGGGGATGGAGGAGTAGGAGATGATGCTCCTGCAGCAGCAGCATCATCATCTAGTCGACCCAAGCGCCAAAAATCACTTGTGCGTCCTGAAAGAGAACGCATTGATGAACACCACCGCCAATATCATTATCGACACCTTGCTAGTGCCACCAGTACCCGTGATAGAATTGAACCCAGCACCACAGGAAGTCGTCCTTCACGTTCAACGCCTAAACGCTATACATCTAGTAGAGGCATTGATCCCAATGCACCTGTACGACGTGGCCAAAGTATCCTAGGTCGGAATGAAAAACGTGCCGAACAGGATGATGTAGTGGCTAGTGCTATTGATCTCTCCATGTCAAAGTCTAAACGAAAGCGTTGTGGATGCTCCAATCTTTGGATGACGTATTGCCGCATCATCACTTGCTGCATCCCTGGTCCTTTGCTACAACTTGCTGGTAATGTAAAGAAGAAAAAAGCCATATTAGATCTTATCCGGTTAACGTTATTGCTTTTTTAGGTATACCCAAAGGCCAAGCACAAATGGCATGGCGTGAAAAGATTGGGTTGTTGTCATTCATCGCTTGTGTCATGGGCTTTGTTGGGTTCCTGACATTTGGATTTACGCAAACGGTGTGCCCAACACCGCCAATGACTGTTCAAGGAGGAGCTGTGAGCCCTGGCTACCTGATTATTCGTGGATGGGCCTACATGCTTGCTAATTGGAACGCTCATCCACCCATCCCAGGACAAACAAGTGATCCAACCAACATCTTGTATGCGCCTATTGATGCTGGTGGTATGGATGCCTCATTCTTATTTCAAGAACGTCGACCAGCAGTGTGTGAAAATGTGTTCCCCCCTAAGCAACCAGCTTCATCAAGTTGGGCATCTCTTGGAGTAACCCAACAGACACCTACTACACCAGAGGTTTATTTTCCATGCCAAATGTTCAATCCAAATGATACATCCACCAAGTCACTTGCCACCAGTACATCAGCCTCACCATGCCATTTATCCAACACAGCTCGTACAGCGCTTCAACAATTCCAAACACAAGGTATCCCAAAAGCTGATGGCTCGGGATTCGACAAGATTGCACGCGTTTATTACACTTGGGAAAGCATCAACAGCACCGATTTCTTAATGGTGTATAATGGGTGAGTATTGCGAAAGATAAACAAACACACACCAACTTGCATGCAGGCACCATGTTTGGCTCAACTTTGTCTTTTTTTATAGCGATGTCCTCAACTTGAAATTGCTTGAGCTTTTATCATCCACTCAATACGATATCAAACCTGATAGCCTTATCTCACAAATCCTTAACAATCGCGCTGCTTTTGGTGGTCGTGACATGACACGATACATTTCCACTAGCCGTCGTCAAGGGATGAATTGGGAACAGGAAGCCAAATGCTTGGCAACGCTCATCAAAGTTGGCTCCATCGATACACTTAGCATTGGATGTATGGCTTCTGAGATTGTATTGTATCTTTCTTTGGTTGTCATTCTTGGTGTTATCCTTGCACGCTTTTCGTTGGCTGTCATTTTTGGCTGGTGTCTAAGCTGGCGTCTTGGCAACTTTAAGGAAGAGCGTTCTTATACCGCACGTATGCAACGTGAAGCCGAACTTGAAAGATGGACACAAGATATTCATACAGCTGCACCTCTCGGCAATCGGCCTTCGGCTCCCGTACCCCCACAAATGCGTAAACGAAGTTTGTTGCCTCAAACATCACGTTTCACACAGCCACTTCCCAATTCGACTCGCTTTGACGCCGAACGACCACCAACCCCTATTTGGAAGACGCCATCAAGGTAAAAAAAAACTTTATCCCTTACTTTTGTGTGTGTGAATATATAACCGACCTATCCCATTAGCACCCTTGAGGATTATACTGTGCGCCGTTTTTCACAATATCAGCTATCACCATCGCCATCACCATCATCACGCCATCTTCCTGCATTAAACGGCAACAACATCACATTGCCTGGTAGCACATTTCGACGATCATCCATTTCGTCATCAGAGGCACATAGCAACAGTGGAGGAGCCACCTTGATACCTACACCAACATGTCCATATCCATTGTCACCACACGCATTACCACAACCACCACAAGATTACATGCCATTCAATTATCCACTTGCACATACCATTTGCCTTGTCACTTGCTATTCAGAAGGCATGGATGGTGTACGTACTACATTAGATTCCATTGCCACGAGCGATTACCCCAACTCGCACAAGTTGATTCTTGTCGTATGCGATGGCCTTATTACAGGTCATGGTGAATCCATGTCAACACCCGATGTGTGCGTTGCCATGATGCGGGATTTCCTTGTACCACCTGATCAAGTAGAAGCTGGTGATTACATCGCTATTGCTGATGGTTCCAAACGCAACAACATGGCCAAGGTGTACGCAGGCTTTTATAAATACGATGATGAAACGGTGGATCCTGCACATCAACAACGCGTCCCCATGATCACCGTTGTCAAGTGTGGTACACCAGCAGAAGCAGACGAAAAGAAACCTGGCAACCGTGGCAAACGAGACTCTCAAATCATCCTCATGCAATTCATGCAAAAGGTGCTTTTTGATGAGCGTATGACAACGATGGAATATACCTTTTTCAACAGCATATGGCAAATCACAGGCATTCCCCCTGATCGATACGAGATTGTCCTCATGGTTGACGCTGATACAAAACTCTTCCCTGATGCTCTCAGCCGATTGGTCTCTTGCGCTGTCAAAGATCCTGAAATCACTGGTCTTTGTGGTGAGACGCGTATTGCCAACAAGACACAAAGTTGGGTATCGGCTATTCAAGGTAATTTATTCATTTCCATCATAGCGATTAGAAACAACGTACTCACCCCTTTTCCAGTGTTTGAATATTACATCTCTCACCACCAGAGCAAGGCCTTTGAATCGATCTTTGGTGGTGTCACGTGTTTACCAGGTTGCTTTTGCATGTATCGAATCAAGGCACCCAAGGGACCTAATGGCTATTGGGTACCTATTCTTGCAAATCCTGATATTGTGGAACATTATTCGGAGAATGTCGTGGATACCCTGCATAAAAAGAACTTGCTGTTGCTTGGTGAAGATCGTTATCTTTCTACCTTGATGCTCAAGACATTCCCCAATCGCAAGATGATGTTTGTTCCTCAAGCAGTGTAAGGATTATTATTCTGTGACAGCCAAAAAGCCTCAATCTCACCGTTTCCTATGATAGATGCAAGACCATTGTGCCTGACACATTCCGCGTATTGCTATCTCAACGTCGTAGATGGATCAATTCCACCATCCACAACTTGATGGAGCTCGTATTGGTGCATGATTTGTGTGGTACATTTTGCTTCTCGATGCAATTTGTCGTGTTCATGGAGTTGGTTGGTACACTTGCATTACCTGCTGCCATCTCTTTCACGCTGTACTTGATCATTCTTGCCATCTTGGGACGCCCCGCTATCATTCCATTGCTCTTACTTGCGTTGATTCTTGGTTTACCTGCCGTCTTAATTGTCATGACAAGTCGCAAGATCTTGTATGTGGGATGGATGATTGTATACTTGTTTTCATTACCCATCTGGAACTTTGTGTTGCCAACATACGCCTATTGGCATTTTGATGACTTTTCTTGGGGCGATACTCGCAAGGTCGAAGGCGGTGGCAAGGATAAAGGTGGTCATGGAGACAAGGAAGGCGAATTTGATGCAAGTCGTGCTACCATGAAAAAGTGGAGTGAATATGAAAAGGAACGTCGAATACGTCAAGCTGTCGAAATGCAAATGCCCATTCCACGTTTCAAGTCGGATAGCATGTATCTACCTTCGGATGATAGCCTCTTGCTCAAACCACCCTCACCCTATTATGCATCCAGTGAGCCACGCTATTCACCTCTTTCGGAAGATCTCCATGGTGATTATTTCCCTCCTCAACAGCAGCAATCACTTACACCACCTACACCACAGCCACGCGCCTCTTTTCATAATAACATGACTGCTGCTGCTGTTGCTGCTCATCACCATCCATCATCATCTCCCCCTTCTTCATCACCCTTACAACATTCACCGTCTCCACCATCTGCACCTCGTCGTGTCTATGCTGCACAACGTAGATCGACAAATCGTGTGGATGGCCCATAATAACACATTTGGCGGTTGATTCGATGATGATTCTATTAGTACGCCACCTAGTTTACACGTACAACCTCATGCACAAACATTCACTCATACATTTCCCCCCTGTTGTAATTCTTGCCTGTTGTTCACAGTATAAACTCGCATAAAAAGTGTCTTTCTATTATCCTATAGGCTCTTGTAGAAAACGCTGTGCCTGAATTTTAGGTGTGGCTGGTGATCCACAAGCCAAAGTGATGCTTTTCGTCATACTTTTAGTAGTTGGGCGTTATTAACGTTCGTTCTTAGAATGAGCTTAGGCTCATGTTCAAAGACACAGCTTCTGAGTTGAGCCCCCTCGTTTTAGACTTTGCTACACAATCTGTGCACAGCATGGTTCGTGTACAACCACGATGCATCCCCGTTGTAGTATTTTATGCAATGATCAAGGCATTTAGGAAATGACCTGGTTAGTCTTTATTACCCATGGGTTGTTAGCACTAGTTTACATAAATGGTGTTTGAGGCCCATTCATGGAGTCATCCCCTCATCCATTTCAAGCCATAGGACTTTCACAAGCGTTGCACAGATCGTCATCGTTCATTAAATCCCGCCTCCATAAGTATTTCCAAGATTGAAAGGAAAATGAAGAAGGATCGTTATGAATGACATGAGGATGATGGTGCCATATATCAAAAACGGGGTGACTTTTATGCAAGTTTCCGTATCACGATGCACCATGACCGGAAACTGGTAAACCATGTTTAAAGGAGAGAGAGAGAAAAAGCCATGCAGCAGCAGTAGGATGATAAAGGAGGAGAAGAAAAAAAATGATCACCCTACCCAAGTGAAAGACTCACATTACTACCTATACATCATCGGTAACCATAGACACGATAGCGAGCGGAAAAGATGAGAATGATTTATTCTTTTTCGTATGCTTCCATTTCCATGGAAATATTCATCGGCTATTCAATACGTATGCAAAAGCAATGCAGATGCAGGATTTGTTGTTTGTGCAGCCCAAGAAGAAAGAATGGGTTCAGGTCAGCCTGTCGTATTGTGTCACTATGTGGGACTTGTACAGTCAACCAGTACCGCCACGATCCCGCTCGTTCATGTTATGAATGATATGAAGAGGAACAAATAGGGAAGAAAAACGTGTATGAAAAGGGCTAAAGCTATGCACAACAATGAAAAGGGGATCAAGGCGTTTGTTTGTGAAGTTATTGTGTGCATGTGTTGTGTATCGACTGTTGATTTGAATGTGGGTGCACAAGAGTAAGCCAACTCTAATTCTCAGGTCATGCGTTTTCTTGAGAGCCAGCATTTAACCTTTTCATCTCTCATTCTATCACCAACAGATTCACACATTATCCTACTTCTTCTTCTTCTTCCTTCTCCTCTTCCTCCTCCCCCCACTTCCCTTTTCTTCTTTCTCATTGTCAATGGACGAAAGCTTTGTTTCTCGGAGAACTCGAGGCTTGAGTGAACCCATTGCTATCTTCCATCTCACCACAATGGTAACTGTCATTTCCCTTGTTGTCGAGTACTCGATCAACTAACGCGTCCATTCATTCACATAGGTAGTGGGGTTGGCTATTTTGGCATTAGGTATCTCTCTCTCTCGCTCGCTCATGGCTTCAACTTGTCGGCTGACGCTTAAATTAGGTGCATACACCATAAACTCCTCTCTTGTCAGTTGCACAATATCACTATCACTTTGCATCATTGGGTGCTTCATCACCGTCGTTTCCTTTGTCGCCTATTTCGGTACCTACATGGAACACATTGGATTTCTCAAGACATACAGTGCCACGATCATCCTATTCTCATCACTCGAAATCAGTACGTGTTGGGTTGAAGAATTGGAAAGCATGGTACTTATTTTCATTTACTTGTTGTAGTTGCATTTGGAATTGTTTATGCTCGAAGGAAGGAAGTGAGTAAGAAAAACATGGTTAACAATGGAAGCATACTCAAAAGTACGGCTATAGTTGGATGCATACGGGAGTGCATTGTGGGATTTCTTTCAAGCAAAGGATGAGCAGCTATTGATCAACATTGAGGAATCGTATGTCAACATTTGGATGGATACCTTGCATTTGTAGTAGCTAACTATTATTACCGCGTTTAGACTTCATTGTTGTGGATATGCAAATCCGGAAGACAGGCCGGTCTTGATGAGCCTTGTTAACCATGATCCAATAATCACTGCCGCTGCTGGGTGCAAGGATGTCATTATTGGTTCTATTTTCCATTGGAAGAATTGGATCATTGTTGGCGTGGTGGTACTTGTGACAATCAAGGTATATGTGTATCATCACTGATAGCTGTCATTCTTCATACAACTAACAAATGGCGATTACTATCCTAGTTGTTGGCATTGGTCAGCAGCATCTTGCTGATTATCTTGATTAAGAAGGATACTGATGAAGAGCGTAGCTATCTTACAGTGCTATCAGCGCAACGGGATTCCAGTGCATGGTATCATGGCAACATAGGATGGGGTAAGAACGGCACACCAAGCTTGTCAGGACATAGCCCGATATTTGTACGCCATCCTACTACTTTGCATTCTTCACCATCGACATCATCTGGTCGTTCCAACTACTTTTATACCCCTCGCTCACCACAATTCTGTCCTCAGCGTGTCCCAAGATATGGAAGTACTCAATCAACATTTTCATTCAAAAGCGTCAACAACTAAAAAGGTTGATCCAGCAGCAGTCTTTGTGAATAGCACCACCCTTCTCATCTCTTTCATTGTGTATATTTCTGGCATCATCAATAATAGTACTAATAATAATGAATAAAAAGCATCATTGAAATGAACGAATGAATCCATGTCTCCTCTTGACCATATTGGGTCAACATTACACCCTGAATTTGTTCAGTGTCACACACACACACGCACGCACACACACACTCCTTCACTTTTACACACACACTCTCTCTTTCCCTCTCTTCTCTTTATCAACTTTTTGGACATTCCCCACCTCCCTTTTCAAATGTCCAACTTTCTTCCTTATAACTTTACAACTCAACCTGTGTCAACGTCTCCAACAGTCTCAAGCACCAACAGGTCTCACGAATTCAGTGCTACAGCATCCCATGCGGCTCATACCTCGTCTTCCCATCCAGCTACACTTGTCTTTCAACGACCAGAATCATCTTCACCCACTCTCCAATCAACGCCATCTTCTTCATGTCTGTTTGTTCCTTCAGTGCCTTCACATCATTCCTTAACAGTTGCCGAATGGGCTGGAACAACAAGGAAACCAAAGAGTAACTATCTATCACTCGCTACAACATCCACCAATTACTTATTTCTCCCTTGCAGATGCGTCTTTATTTCCTAGTGCACCTATACCAGAGAGTGGTGATTGGCATGATGTGCACAACAATATCAAACGGATGGATCAGTTATATGATGCAACATTCTACTCTTGGCTCAAGTCAGAAGACAACGTGCTTGTAACAGCAATGTACTTGCATCGGATTGCCAATGAATATCCTTTGGAGAGGATCACAAATGCCCTCAAATGGCTGGTTGCTGATTGGCGTTGGGAAAGCACAAGTATTCTTGTTCGTCATGTCACTGTGGATTGGTGTGATGAAGCGGGTAAGGAGACATAAAAGTATGATATGGAAGGAGAGATAAGTATTAATGAATGACAATATTATGGTTAGGTGATATCAAACGAGCTTGCTTATTACGAGACCTTACTCAGAATTGGGCAACACAATACACAGCTACGCTTATCACTACCATTCTTGCCACACCTCCCTATGTATCGACAACCAACGCCCAACGAGAACGCTTTTTACGCTCATTTGCTCAGGATTGGGACTTTTCAAAGCTCTCCGAATTCTTCATGTACCTACAAAGCAGAGCCAACATTGATTACAAGCTCAAATGCATCATGTTACAAGAAGCTGCAAAGCGAGAACGTGAAACATTGAGTGCCAAACTCTATTCACGAATGAAGAGGGCCAAATCAAAAAAGCGACAAGAAAAGAGCAGCATGCAACTTGATAACAATGCAACGCCATCAGCAATAGCATCATCATCATCATCGACTACAGAGAACACAACCAATCCTAGTAGCAACAGTTGCCATGATACCGGTGGTGGTGAGGGTGACGATCCCATGGATATGGATGATGATGATGATACAACAGCCGAACCAATGAAGGATTTGGAACCATGCACAGCATCTGCAGCTTCGGTAACAACGGATGAGCAAGTTGTTCGGGTGGCGAATGAGGATGGTGGTAACAGCGGATCATCGTCATCATCATCTACCAGTAGTAGCAGCAACAGCAGTACTTGGAGACATCATCGACGAACATCGAGCAATGATACCAGTGATATGAACAAACGCTTTCGATTATCTCGATCGGATTTGGAGCCTGGGGAATCTGAGAATTGTTCATCCAGCTTGGCAACCGGTGCCAATAGCAACAATGCTACTTGTTCCACAATGAATGTTTCTACAAACACTACCACCACTACCACTACAGCTGCACCTTCTGTTGTTCCTTCAGATACCATTACCAATACTAGAAGAGCAGCAACACCAGATCACGCTTATCGACCTCATCGCCACCATCACCATCATCTTCATTATCATCACCATATCCGCTCTTCAGCCATTGCCACCGCATCCACCAGTTATTCAGTATCCAATGATACTAGCAGTAATACTAACAGCAATGAGCGGCAAACCAATGATGCGAATGGGATTGGGAGCGACTTTTCAAACTTGCACCTAGGTTTTGCAGCAGGGTCGATGGCAGTTAATAATGCTAATGCATCAGCAAGTACATCAACAACATCCTCCACAACAACATCTCATCACCACCACCATCGCCATCACCATCATCATCCAATCCCTTCGTCTTCTCCTACAACTCCTACAACATCTACTGCACCGCCCACTGCTTCTGCCACTTTTTCCAATTCATCCAGACATACTTGTTATCCAACTTCTTCCTCCGCATCACAATCCCATTTACAAATCCACAACTTTCGCCTACGTCGTCGTCGTTCCAGCTCTAGTTCATCCACTGGATCCACCGGATCTATAGGGTCTACTGTATCCCATCCTGCAACTACTACTACCACCACCACCACCACCACTACATCCTCCTCAGCGTCTACCGCTACGCCATCCATGGATCAACAACAATCGCTTGATGATGATGGATCATCCAATATGAAGAAACGAGCAACACCTGTCAACCAGGAAACTCATGTCTATCGCTAATTATTCACTTATGGATGGAAATGAATACAAGTGTTGAACAAAAAACTCATGTTGAATCAGTGATGATGTTTGGTTGATTTGGGACTTATTGGTCGGCTTAGCAATCGTGCTTCTATTTGTGATACACGACAACACATTGCATAAAGGTCTTTCTGAGATCAGGACTCTATGGCTTTGACATGCTCACTCGCATATCTCTTGGCATTACCAATAGCCGTCGTACCTAAGAGTCCATCTTCTACTTTTGTGAGCGACTGAAAAAGAAAGTTTTCTGAACATGCAGGTTTTCACTGTGATCACTGCTACTGCAGCAACATGCAGCATCTAATGTCGCATTTCTTGGGCTTGACATTATTGCTTAGCCAACACGCATCCGCAAAAGTATGCAATTGAAACATGACAATGATCGTCTCATTCATTTTCTATGCTCAAGAGATATATGTGCTCAGGAAGAATATGATGAAAAGGGGAAATCGTTTGTCGTCAACGTTATTACCAAACAAGAGCTGCATCATGTACGCCATGAACTACATGTGGGATGTAGTATCAACATCAACTTGACTGCGCGGCTTTGATGACACCAAACGCACGCATCATCCAAATAACAACGTGCCTCCCTTTCCCCTCTTCTCGGTCCGTGATGTTGCATCCTTCTTCTTCCTTCTCAAGTTATGAATTATTGACAATGAAGCACCACCACCACATGACCTTGTGCTCTTTGTTGTATCCCCTCTTGGCTATCATTTTCTTTATTCCAAAAAGTGGATTTGTCATTGCTTCATCCTATGCCGTTGATCAAGAACAATTAGCACGCATCCCATATCGCTATGCATCAACCTCGTTTGCCCGTGAAGGAGTGCTTTATAGCTATGGTGGAGTGACGCGTGATGCTAAAGCAACCACACTATTTACATCAATCAGCTTCGATCCAACAAACGGTTCTGTTATCTACCATAACGTCAATCAGTCATCTAATGCACCCTATGCGTCGTATGCTCAAGGCGTCCTTCTTAATGACAATAATCGTTTCATTTTGTTCGGCGGTACCGACAACATTACTTCGACTACCACCACACCAAACACTACTATGCGCGTGTTCGAGTATCGTTTTGATAACCAGACATGGCGAGAGCTGGTCGTTTCGTCCAACAACAATCAATTACCTTTGCATCGTATGGAGTTCACAGCAAAGCTTTCGAACAATGGGAAAGTGTATCTTTATGGTGGCACGATTCACAACACACGCACTGTGCTAGGCGATGCATGGGCCTTTAATCCCGAAACCGGGGAGTTCTCTCAATTGACGCCACCATCACCATCATACGTCTTGAGCAACACATCTTACAATGGTCCATCCACTAACACAGGCCTTTACGGCCATTCGGCTATCAGCCTTCCGTAAGTTATCCTCCATTTATACAACTACCCACACCACATCACGCTGCTTTCCTTTTTCTTTCAATTTCAAAAATGCCTGCAGCTAAACAACATGCGTTTATGTATCCATCTCACTTTCAAACCTCCTGACACGATTCTCTTTAATAGAAATGGGATCATTCTTCATTTGATGGGAAATGGATATTACAATGGCACCCTGTACGACAATACAGTGAATGACACCTTGTGCAACATGGCCTTGTTGCTTGACACCAACACCCACCAATGGCGTTACCAGCCACTTGGGGGCCAAGACATGCCACAGCAGATTATTAATGGCTATGCTGCCCTTGGTAAGCATAAAACGATAGTTCATGGATGGACCAATCTCACCATTGCATTCGTGTGTAGGACCTGATCGCAAGACAATCTATCTAAGTGGAGGTTGTATCACACTTTATTGGCCCGTGCGATTGAAAAACTAAACTTTAAATGCAACAGGGTATGGAGCCAGCAGAACATTGACTCGTCGATCGGTATCATCCAATGATTTGAGTGTGCTCAATACTACAAGTTGGGAATGGCAGACTCCAAGCAACGTGTATGGTGATACACCAAAGCCGCGCTTTTTGGCCAATGCTGAATTGTTGCTAGACAAGTACATTGTGGTCTTTTTTGGTACGTCTTTATCGTCTTTTGTTACATCTAAAACTCAGCATCCATCGATCCATAAAAGGTACATCGGAATACTTTTGGTACAATGACATCAACGTGCTGCAATTTGGTTCCTTAGCCAATGGATCATTTGTGGCTCAGTGGAAAAACAACATTACTACGCCTTTACTCGCACCTATCCAACCCATGTTCCCTGGTGATGATTCCCTTTCATCCACGCAAAAGATTGGTATTGCCCTTGCTGTCATTGGAATCGTCGTCTTCATCATTATACTTGGCTCGTGGTACTTTGGTGAACCCGTGAAGCACCTCATAGGACGCTCCTATTATGGAATCATTTGGTCCATAAGGTATGGAATTATAACCAGTATACGTACCTTAATACCAATCGCTTATCTTGTTATAGGGTTGGAGAGCCATTGTGGATCGGCGTGTCACATACGCTAACTAAATTGGCATTATCGTTCATGTTCCTTGCATACGTTATATATATTGTGAAACTGGTGATTGATAGTGGACAATCAAGCGTGGATCTCATTGAGCCTGCAAATCACGTACTATTACCAGGTTGGTCAACCGATGCAATGAAAAGGAGGCAAATGAAAAACTAATGCAAGCATAGATATTCGATTCTGCTTTGATGGATGGGTAGATACAGCCGTTGGATGTGAAACCGAAAGCTTATCTGTGGATGATTGCGTCTCGCTCAACTATATTCGACGTTTGGATATGCGTATGCACCAACCTTATTTTGATTATACCGGGGCAATCGAGTGTCATCTCTTTCATGCTGATGAATACTTTCGGCTTACACGCGCACCAACGATTGGACAGCAACAACAATGCAATGGTAGTCGTATTCAATTCAGCTTTTTTGGGACACCCGCTGAGCAAGATACCAATCGCTTTGTACATGTATCAGTATACCCACGTGGTCGTGATCCCAACCTCGACTTTTATTACAATGAGGAAAAGTACATGAATAAGCAAGAACTTGAAAAGTGGCTATACGACGATAGCAACAATCTTTTATCATCCAGCGATAAGCGCACATCATTGCATTTCAACACATCCGCTACACTAAGCTACAAGTTACTCACCCACCGGTATCTACAATCGAGTCTTTGGAATATCGTAGGCATCGCTTCAGCCTACAACAGCACCTCTGAAGTGGATGCGACATTTTCACCTGATGTGCAGCGGCTTTTACGTCCTGGCAACAACCCTGCTAGTGTCAATTTCTTGGATGTCTATCCAGAGTCATTCGTTACATATACCCGTATGGAGCAAAAACTTCACACGTTGTTGACATCCGTTGGCTCCATTGGTGGTTTATTGTCGCTGCTGATTACTCTCAACTCTTGGCTATGGGGTTCTAGAGCACGTGCCCCGCTTGGATGGGCTCATCGTGTGCTTTGGGGTCGAAGAGCACACATGTGGCTCCTCAATGGTCTACGTACCAAATTTGGAAATGTCTCTGATTCAGTGCCTTACGTGCATCCTGTTGAGTCATATCTACTTAGCCAACAGCAGGCTGATTGGCATAGCATCATTGACCTGCCACGTGATCATCGTACTGATTCTTCAGGATCATCACCGCTTGAACAGCCAACTACCTCCTCAGCAACATTGCAACCATCGGATCCAGAAATGGGAAAGAAGTACAAGTTCCGAGATAGTAATCTCACTGACTCCTCAAGGACCCAATGCGGTGATGATGATGCTGATGCCGCATTAGGCAGCTGCAACAAGTGTTTTATTGTGGCACAAGAATTGGAAAAGCTCCAACGCCGTGTTCAACTGAATGAGCTGGTCATGAAGGAATACTATATCGACGACGAGGTGTTTCGAAATATTAGCGTGGCTATGGATATCGATAACAAAGATCAACAGGAGGTTTCCTTGTCAAGACAAAGATCCAGTGCCTCCTCATTGTCTTCTCCTTTTGGTGACATAAGACGCGGATCGCTTAAGAAACATCAGTCACGCAGCATGCCATATATTCCACGTATCGTCAAGCCTATGCCATCCCTGGCATCCTTGCCGAATGACATCAGCCCTTCAGCTACTAAATCGCGGATGTAACTTTAGTCGCATTTCTTCTGTATTGTAGAATCATAATTACTTGTCGCTTTACATATGCTAATGATATATGGGCAATAAATAAAGATGGTACATCATCCATCTTTCTCTATAGCTGATCACGACAAATGTTCACATCACGCATAATGTGTCAATGTTTCAAAGAAGCTGCTGCCATAAGACATTGAAGGATGGTGGGTTTGAGACGCATCTTAACCGGAAAGTAGTAGGATCACTCTAGCATACTATTGCTAGAGTTTCACGACATTGCACTTTTGTTCCCGCATCCATCCTACATTTGGACCGCCTTGTGTTTATAATCTTCATAATGAAACATGCGGCATTTATTTGAATGAATTCCATCTTCGAAGCAATAGTAATGTAGTAATAATCCACAAGCTAACGAAGTCCAAGCGCGTAATAAATACATTTTGCTACATTGCCACCATCGTGGTCGTCGTCTCTGTCCAGCATCATTCGTACTCGTATCCGTCAGCAGTCGTCAATCTCATCATCACCCAATATCCAAAAACACACACAAGTTGAAAAGAATGGGATCTCGCAGGTTTCCTTTTGAATCGTTGTCGTTGTCATCGTCATTGTTGTGAATGCCATTATCATCGTAATCGTCATTGTTGTGAATGTCGTTATCATCGTAATCGTCATTGTTGTGAATGTCGTCATCATCGTAATTGTCATTGTTGTGTATGTGGTAATCATCGTAATCGACGTCTCTATAAATAAGAAAGCAGGCAAGTTAAGGAAGAGAGCAAATCAGAAGGAATTCACAAACCAAATCACCACATACAAGCAACGTCGGGATCCCTTGTTCTTGAGAAAGCACTGCACGAATCACGCAAAGCCAGTTCGATCCATGGCAAGGAAGGGCTCACTTACGTAAAGTTCAGGCTCATAGCTGTTCTCATTCATCCTCTCCAAAGAAAGAATGATTCCCAATCCTTCCAATCACTTCCCACCTCATGAAAAGAAGTCCTCAAGGGCAAGAACGAGCCTATCACAAGAAGAGTGTGTTGGTTCAACACATTCACAAGCTGTTGCAAATCCCCTTTTACCTCAACACGGTGACCATGCTCTTGCAAAAATCCATCGTCATCGACCCATCCTCAACTCAACGCAGGCCTATAGAGCACTGGACGCGTTCCAAGAAGCTTTTCCGGCACACTTGGCTGGTGCAGAGCGACGCAGCGGCTACTTGATACAGGCTGGGACTTGAACCCAAAGAGATGATGATGATGCCCCCAAGTTGCATTGCCTGACCAAAGAAACCTATTCAATTCATTATTAGCACACACACAATGAACACCCTTTTCATTGTTTGTTTCATTGTACTTGCCTTTTCCATATACACAAAGACCCGTTGTTGTTGTTGGTTACTGGAAACCGAAAACCATGGTGTAGTATAGTTGAGCCGAAACAAAACGCCAAACCAGCCAACGTCTTGAAACCAAACTTGCCCTCTATACAAGCTGACGCGTCAATGGAACCAATTCGGCTGCAACAATGGACTCTGAATGTACCTGTTGACTCCAAGCGTAGAGCGGGAATAGCAACGAGCAAAAGGAAGCAACAATATCGCCATGGCAACCACCAACCACCAACCACGCTCATTCCTCAGCACTTGGACACACTCACTCCCTGACAATGCATGTTCAGAACTACATTAATACCTCACAGCCAACAAGAGTACTTTTTTATATAATACATTACCTTGATCGGGATGTCGTGTATGGGATAAAGCAGAGGCGGTGAGAAAGAGAAGAGAAGCGGTGTCTCAAGTCGTGGAGCTACAGTCCCCCAAGTTTAAATCCCCTACTGCTATTACACTGAGGCCACTCAATGACCCCCCACACACACACCATCCACCCATCATGATCATCACCCTCACGATAGACAATAGGTACACGTAAATAAAAGAAATGATGATCCTCACGTATAGCAAAAGGGTGTGTGCCATTTTACACTTTACATGATAATGATGATCCAACAACAGCCATAGCCTTACTACCAGGTTAGCTCGAATCATGAAAGTTGGATGATGGGCATGCTGGGCTGGAGCAGTGCAATCGTTCGTATGCATTGGATTGGACAACAATGGAGAATGGGAGGACTAAGGTTATTAGCTGGCATTTTCAACTATTCCTAAATAGTGTACAAGAATCATGCATCGCCTGAGCTGAATGACTTAAGTTACACAGACACGCCCTCTGCATCTTTGGCTCTGTTATAGTCAGGGCTAGTTGCGACATTGAACGTGGAACTTTCACACAAGGTGCAGTTGGCCAAGCCGAGCACATTGCTCTATTCAAAACCCCACGTTTCATTGTAAAGTTTGGAGATACAGGCACCTTTGTGTTTGTAAGCGTGATGCTATATGAAGAGTGGTCTTTGTTCATTGTCAAGTAGGTGGACCCTGGCAGAGCAAAAGATGCAGAGGGTCGTGTTGTGTAACACAGCTACGTTTGCATGAATGAAAGGGTCAGTGTATAATTACTTTATGGATCGTCTAGGAACAGGCATGTATTACTAGCTAACGGTCACTTTTATCCAGTCATCATTGTTGCGAGATCCACTGCATGGGAACGATGCCCCTGCTCCAGACATTCATTTCCATGATTAAAGTAGGTTGATCCGAGCTGATTTGACTGAGCTGCGGTCAAAGAGAGATTACATCACTCTGGACATAAAGCACGCTCGATGTAGCTCAACCGATGTAATCTTGTGGGAGCGTAACTCAACCAAATCAGCTCGGATCAACCTACTTTAATCATGGAAATGAATGTCTAGAGCAGGAGCATCGTCCACCTACAATAGAATGCACAAAAGTTGGGAATGCACAAAAGTGGCTATTAGCTGCCAATGTATGAC